>NW_027445128.1:0-106721 GCF_048569485.1 Anomaloglossus baeobatrachus | reverse complement strand
ATCTCGGGATTGCAATATAACCAAACAAAACTTTTAGTGGATTTCTACTTATTTTATTAAATATCATCTCCACCAAACAGGACAAGCTTGCATCTGTTATAGTTTTGGAGAAAAATGTGTTCATTTCATGTATGCGCGAAATGCCTTAAAAATGGCTTTAAAATGGATTTGGAGCATGGAGACGATTATCTCGGGATTGCAAGATAACCAAACAAAACTTTTAGTGGATTTCTACTTATTTTATTAAATATCATCTCCACCAAACAGGACAAGCTTGCATCTGTTACAGTTTTGGAGAAAAATGTGTTCATTTCATGTATGCGCGAAATGCCTTAAAAATGGCTTTAAAATGGATTTGGAGCATGGAGACGATTATCTCGGGATTGCAAGATAACCAAACAAAACTTTTAGTGGATTTCTACTTATTTTATTAAATATCATCTCCACCAAACAGGACAAGCTTGCATCTGTTATAGTTTTGGAGAAAAATGTGTTCATTTCATGTATGCGCGAAATGCCTTAAAAATGGCTTTAAAATGGATTTGGAGCATGGAGACGATTATCTCGGGATTGCAAGATAACCAAACAAAACTTTTAGTGGATTTCTACTTATTTTATTAAATATCATCTCCACCAAACAGGACAAGCTTGCATCTGTTATAGTTTTGGAGAAAAATGTGTTCATTTCATGTATGCGCGAAATGCCTTAAAATGGCTTTAAAATGGATTTGGAGCATGGAGACGATTATCTCGGGATTGCAAGATAACCAAACAAAACTTTTAGTGGATTTCTACTTATTTTATTAAATATCATCTCCACCAAACAGGACAAGCTTGCATCTGTTATAGTTTTGGAGAAAAATGTGTTCATTTCATGTATGCGCGAAATGCCTTAAAAATGGCTTTAAAATGGATTTGGAGCATGGAGACGATTATCTCGGGATTGCAATATAACCAAACAAAACTTTTAGTGGATTTCTACTTATTTTATTAAATATCATCTCCACCAAACAGGACAAGCTTGCATCTGTTATAGTTTTGGAGAAAAATGTGTTCATTTCATGTATGCGCGAAATGCCTTAAAAATGGCTTTAAAATGGATTTGGAGCATGGAGACGATTATCTCGGGATTGCAAGATAACCAAACAAAACTTTTAGTGGATTTCTACTTATTTTATTAAATATCATCTCCACCAAACAGGACAAGCTTGCATCTGTTATAGTTTTGGAGAAAAATGTGTTCATTTCATGTATGCGCGAAATGCCTTAAAAATGGCTTTAAAATGGATTTGGAGCATGGAGACGATTATCTCGGGATTGCAAGATAACCAAACAAAACTTTTAGTGGATTTCTACTTATTTTATTAAATATCATCTCCACCAAACAGGACAAGCTTGCATCTGTTATAGTTTTGGAGAAAAATGTGTTCATTTCATGTATGCGCGAAATGCCTTAAAAATGGCTTTAAAATGGATTTGGAGCATGGAGACGATTATCTCGGGATTGCAATATAACCAAACAAAACTTTTAGTGGATTTCTACTTATTTTATTAAATATCATCTCCACCAAACAGGACAAGCTTGCATCTGTTATATTTGGAGAAAAATGTGTTCATTTCATGTATGCGCGAAATGCCTTAAAAATGGCTTTAAAATGGATTTGGAGCATGGAGACGATTATCTCGGGATTGCAAGATAACCAAACAAAACTTTTAGTGGATTTCTACTTATTTTATTAAATATCATCTCCACCAAACAGGACAAGCTTGCATCTGTTATAGGTTTTGGAGAAAAAATGTGTTCATTTCATGTATGCGCGAAATGCCTTAAAAATGGCTTTAAAATGGATTTGGAGCATGGAGACGATTATCTCGGGATTGCAAGATAACCCAAACAAAACTTTTAGTGGATTTCTACTTATTTTATTAAATATCATCTCCACCAAACAGGACAAGCTTGCATCTGTTATAGTTTTGGAGAAAAATGTGTTCATTTCATGTATGCGCGAAATGCCTTAAAAATGGCTTTTAAAATGGATTTGGAGCATGGAGACGATTATCTCGGGATTGCAAGATAACCAAACAAAACTTTTAGTGGATTTCTACTTATTTTATTAAATATCATCTCCACCAAACAGGACAAGCTTGCATCTGTTATAGTTTTGGAGAAAAATGTGTTCATTTCATGTATGCGCGAAATGCCTTAAAAATGGCTTTAAAATGGATTTGGAGCTTGAGACGATTATCTCGGGATTGCAATATAACCAAACAAAACTTTTAGTGGATTTCTACTTATTTTATTAAATATCATCTCCACCAAACAGGACAAGCTTGCATCTGTTATAGTTTTGGAGAAAAATGTGTTCATTTCATGTATGCGCGAAATGCCTTAAAAATGGCTTTAAAATGGATTTGGAGCATGGAGACGATTATCTCGGGATTGCAAGATAACCAAACAAAACTTTTAGTGGATTTCTACTTATTTTATTAAATATCATCTCCACCAAACAGGACAAGCTTGCATCTGTTATAGTTTTGGAGAAAAATGTGTTCATTTCATGTATGCGCGAAATGCCTTAAAAATGGCTTTAAAATGGATTTGGAGCATGGAGACGATTATCTCGGGATTGCAAGATAACCAAACAAAACTTTTAGTGGATTTCTACTTATTTTATTAAATATCATCTCCACCAAACAGACAAGCTTGCATCTGTTATAGTTTTGGAGAAAAATGTGTTCATTTCATGTATGCGCGAAATGCCTTAAAAATGGCTTTAAAATGGATTTGGAGCATGGAGACGATTATCTCGGGATTGCAAGATAACCAAACAAAACTTTTAGTGGATTTCTACTTATTTTATTAAATATCATCTCCACCAAACAGGACAAGCTTGCATCTGTTATAGTTTTGGAGAAAAATGTGTTCATTTCATGTATGCGCGAAATGCCTTAAAAATGGCTTTAAAATGGATTTGGAGCATGGAGACGATTATCTCGGGATTGCAAGATAACCAAACAAAACTTTTAGTGGATTTCTACTTATTTTATTAAATATCATCTCCACCAAACAGGACAAGCTTGCATCTGTTATAGTTTTGGAGAAAAATGTGTTCATTTCATGTATGCGCGAAATGCCTTAAAAATGGCTTTAAAATGGATTTGGAGCATGGAGACGATTATCTCGGGATTGCAAGATAACCAAACAAAACTTTTAGTGGATTTCTATTTATTTTATTAAATATCATCTCCACCAAACAGGACAAGCTTGCATCTGTTATAGTTTTGGAGAAAAATGTGTTCATTTCATGTATGCGCGAAATGCCTTAAAAATGGCTTTAAATGGATTTGGAGCATGGAGACGATTATCTCGGGATTGCAAGATAACCAAACAAACTTTTAGTGGATTTCTACTTATTTTATTAAATATCATCTCCACCAAACAGGACAAGCTTGCATCTGTTATAGTTTTGGAGAAAAATGTGTTCATTTCATGTATGCGCGAAATGCCTTAAAAATGGCTTTAAAATGGATTTGGACAGCATGGAGACGATTATCTCGGATTGCAATATAACCAAACAAAACTTTTAGTGGATTTCTACTTATTTTATTAAATATCATCTCCACCAAACAGGACAAGCTTGCATCTGTTATAGTTTTGGAGAAAAATGTGTTCATTTCATGTATGCGCGAAATGCCTTAAAAATGGCTTTAAAATGGATTTGGAGCATGGAGACGATTATCTCGGGATTGCAAGATAACCAAACAAAACTTTAGTGGATTTCTACTTATTTTATTAAATATCATCTCCACCAAACAGGACAAGCTTGCATCTGTTATAGTTTTGGAGAAAAATGTGTTCATTTCATGTATGCGCGAAATGCCTTAAAAATGGCTTTAAAATGGATTTGGAGCATGGAGACGATTATCTCGGGATTGCAAGATAACCAAACAAAACTTTTAGTGGATTTCTACTTATTTTATTAAATATCATCTCCACCAAACAGGACAAGCTTGCATCTGTTATAGTTTTGGAGAAAAATGTGTTCATTTCATGTATGCGCGAAATGCCTTAAAAATGGCTTTAAAATGGATTTGGAGCATGGAGACGATTATCTCGGGATTGCAAGATAACCAAACAAAACTTTTAGTGGATTTCTACTTATTTTATTAAATATCATCTCCACCAAACAGGACAAGCTTGCATCTGTTATAGTTTTGGAGAAAAATGTGTTCATTTCATGTATGCGCGAAATGCCTTAAAAATGGCTTTAAAATGGATTTGGAGCATGGAGACGATTATCTCGGGATTGCAAGATAACCAAACAAAACTTTTAGTGGATTTCTACTTATTTTATTAAATATCATCTCCACCAAACAGGACAAGCTTGCATCTGTTATAGTTTTGGAGAAAAATGTGTTCATTTCATGTATGCGCGAAATGCCTTAAAAATGGCTTTTAAAATGGATTTGGAGCATGGAGACGATTATCTCGGGATTGCAAGATAACCAAACAAAACTTTTAGTGGATTTCTACTTATTTTATTAAATATCATCTCCACCAAACAGGACAAGCTTGCATCTGTTATAGTTTTGGAGAAAAATGTGTTCATTTCATGTATGCGCGAAATGCCTTAAAAATGGCTTTAAAATGGATTTGGAGCATGGAGACGATTATCTCGAGATTGCAATATAACCAAACAAAACTTTTAGTGGATTTCTACTTATTTTATTAAATATCATCTCCACCAAACAGGACAAGCTTGCATCTGTTATAGTTTTGGAGAAAAATGTGTTCATTTCATGTATGCGCGAAATGCCTTAAAAATGGCTTTAAAATGGATTTGGAGCATGGAGACGATTATCTCGGGATTGCAAGATAACCAAACAAAACTTTTAGTGGATTTCTACTTATTTTATTAAATATCATCTCCACCAAACAGGACAAGCTTGCATCTGTTATAGTTTTGGAGAAAAATGTGTTCATTTCATGTATGCGCGAAATGCCTTAAAAATGGCTTTAAATGGATTTGGAGCATGGAGACGATTATCTCGGGATTGCAAGATAACCAACAAAACTTTTAGTGGATTTCTACTTATTTTATTAAATATCATCTCCACCAAACAGGACAAGCTTGCATCTGTTATAGTTTTGGAGAAAAATGTGTTCATTTCATGTATGCGCGAAATGCCTTAAAAATGGCTTTAAAATGGATTTGGAGCATGGAGACGATTATCTCGGGATTGCAAGATAACCAAACAAAACTTTTAGTGGATTTCTACTTATTTTATTAAATATCATCTCCACCAAACAGGACAAGCTTGCATCTGTTATAGTTTTGGAGAAAAATGTGTTCATTTCATGTATGCGCGAAATGCCTTAAAAATGGCTTTAAAATGGATTTGGAGCATGGAGACGATTATCTCGGGATTGCAAGATAACCAAACAAAACTTTTAGTGGATTTCTACTTATTTTATTAAATATCATCTCCACCAAACAGGACAAGCTTGCATCTGTTATAGTTTGGAGAAAAATGTGTTCATTTCATGTATGCGCGAAATGCCTTAAAAATGGCTTTAAAATGGATTTGGAGCATGGAGACGATTATCTCGGGATTGCAATATAACCAAACAAAACTTTTAGTGGATTTCTACTTATTTTATTAAATATCATCTCCACCAAACAGGACAAGCTTGCATCTGTTATAGTTTTGGAGAAAAATGTGTTCATTTCATGTATGCGCGAAATGCCTTAAAAATGGCTTTAAAATGGATTTGGAGCATGGAGACGATTATCTCGGGATTGCAAGATAACCAAACAAAACTTTTAGTGGATTTCTACTTATTTTATTAAATATCATCTCCACCAAACAGGACAAGCTTGCATCTGTTATAGTTTTGGAGAAAAATGTGTTCATTTCATGTATGCGCGAAATGCCTTAAAAATGGCTTTAAAATGGATTTGGAGCATGGAGACGATTATCTCGGGATTGCAAGATAACCAAACAAAACTTTTAGTGGATTTCTACTTATTTTATTAAATATCATCTCCACCAAACAGGACAAGCTTGCATCTGTTATAGTTTTGGAGAAAAATGTGTTCATTTCATGTATGCGCGAAATGCCTTAAAATGGCTTTAAAATGGATTTGGAGCATGGAGACGATTATCTCGGGATTGCAAGATAACCAAACAAAACTTTTAGTGGATTTCTACTTATTTTATTAAATATCATCTCCACCAAACAGGACAAGCTTGCATCTGTTATAGTTTTGGAGAAAAATGTGTTCATTTCATGTATGCGCGAAATGCCTTAAAAATGGCTTTAAAATGGATTTGGAGCATGGAGACGATTATCTCGGGATTGCAAGATAACCAAACAAAACTTTTAGTGGATTTCTACTTATTTTATTAAATATCATCTCCACCAAACAGGACAAGCTTGCATCTGTTATAGTTTTGGAGAAAAATGTGTTCATTTCATGTATGCGCGAAATGCCTTAAAAATGGCTTTAAAATGGATTTGGAGCATGGAGACGATTATCTCGGGATTGCAAGATAACCAAACAAAACTTTTAGTGGATTTCTACTTATTTTATTAAATATCATCTCCACCAAACAGGACAAGCTTGCATCTGTTATAGTTTTGGAGAAAAATGTGTTCATTTCATGTATGCGCGAAATGCCTTAAAAATGGCTTTAAAATGGATTTTGGAGCATGGAGACGATTATCTCGGGATTGCAAGATAACCAAACAAAACTTTTAGTGGATTTCTACTTATTTTATTAAATATCATCTCCACCAAACAGGACAAGCTTGCATCTGTTATAGTTTTGGAGAAAAATGTGTTCATTTCATGTATGCGCGAAATGCCTTAAAAATGGCTTTAAAATGGATTTGGAGCATGGAGACGATTATCTCGGGATTGCAAGATAACCAAACAAAACTTTTAGTGGATTTCTACTTATTTTATTAAATATCATCTCCACCAAACAGGACAAGCTTGCATCTGTTATAGTTTTGGAGAAAAATGTGTTCATTTCATGTATGCGCGAAATGCCTTAAAAATGGCTTTAAAATGGATTTGGAGCATGGAGACGATTATCTCGGGATTGCAAGATAACCAAACAAAACTTTTAGTGGATTTCTACTTATTTTATTAAATATCATCTCCACCAAACAGGACAAGCTTGCATCTGTTATAGTTTTGGAGAAAAATGTGTTCATTTCATGTATGCGCGAAATGCCTTAAAAATGGCTTTAAATGGATTTGGAGCATGGAGACGATTATCTCGGGATTGCAAGATAACCAAACAAAACTTTTAGTGGATTTCTACTTATTTTATTAAATATCATCTCCACCAAACAGGACAAGCTTGCATCTGTTATAGTTTTGGAGAAAAATGTGTTCATTTCATGTATGCGCGAAATGCCTTAAAAATGGCTTTAAAATGGATTTGGAGCATGGAGACGATTATCTCGAGATTGCAATATAACCAAACAAAACTTTTAGTGGATTTCTACTTATTTTATTAAATATCATCTCCACCAAACAGGACAAGCTTGCATCTGTTATAGTTTTGGAGAAAAATGTGTTCATTTCATGTATGCGCGAAATGCCTTAAAAATGGCTTTAAAATGGATTTGGAGCATGGAGACGATTATCTCGGGATTGCAAGATAACCAAACAAAACTTTTAGTGGATTTCTACTTATTTTATTAAATATCATCTCCACCAAACAGGACAAGCTTGCATCTGTTATAGTTTTGGAGAAAAATGTGTTCATTTCATGTATGCGCGAAATGCCTTAAAAATGGCTTTAAAATGGATTTGGAGCATGGAGACGATTATCTCGGGATTGCAAGATAACCAAACAAAACTTTTAGTGGATTTCTACTTATTTTATTAAATATCATCTCCACCAAACAGGACAAGCTTGCATCTGTTATAGTTTTGGAGAAAAATGTGTTCATTTCATGTATGCGCGAAATGCCTTAAAAATGGCTTTAAAATGGATTTGGAGCATGGAGACGATTATCTCGGGATTGCAAGATAACCAAACAAAACTTTTAGTGGATTTCTACTTATTTTATTAAATATCATCTCCACCAAACAGGACAAGCTTGCATCTGTTATAGTTTTGGAGAAAAATGTGTTCATTTCATGTATGCGCGAAATGCCTTAAAAATGGCTTTAAAATGGATTTGGAGCATGGAGACGATTATCTCGGGATTGCAAGATAACCAAACAAAACTTTTAGTGGATTTCTACTTATTTTATTAAATATCATCTCCACCAAACAGGACAAGCTTGCATCTGTTATAGTTTTGGAGAAAAATGTGTTCATTTCATGTATGCGCGAAATGCTTAAAAATGGCTTTAAAATGGATTTGGAGCATGGAGACGATTATCTCGGGATTGCAATATAACCAAACAAAACTTTTAGTGGATTTCTACTTATTTTATTAAATATCATCTCCACCAAACAGGACAAGCTTGCATCTGTTATAGTTTTGGAGAAAAATGTGTTCATTTCATGTATGCGCGAAATGCCTTAAAAATGGCTTTAAAATGGATTTGGAGCATGGAGACGATTATCTCGGGATTGCAAGATAACCAAACAAAACTTTTAGTGGATTTCTACTTATTTTATTAAATATCATCTCCACCAAACAGGACAAGCTTGCATCTGTTATAGTTTTGGAGAAAAATGTGTTCATTTCATGTATGCGCGAAATGCCTTAAAAATGGCTTTAAAATGGATTTGGAGCATGGAGACGATTATCTCGGGATTGCAAGATAACCAAACAAAACTTTTAGTGGATTTCTACTTATTTTATTAAATATCATCTCCACCAAACAGGACAAGCTTGCATCTGTTATAGTTTTGGAGAAAAATGTGTTCATTTCATGTATGCGCGAAATGCCTTAAAAATGGCTTTAAAATGGATTTGGAGCATGGAGACGATTATCTCGGGATTGCAAGATAACCAAACAAAACTTTTAGTGGATTTCTACTTATTTTATTAAATATCATCTCCACCAAACAGGACAAGCTTGCATCTGTTATAGTTTTGGAGAAAAATGTGTTCATTTCATGTATGCGCGAAATGCCTTAAAATGGCTTTAAAATGGATTTGGAGCATGGAGACGATTATCTCGGGATTGCAAGATAACCAAACAAAACTTTTAGTGGATTTCTACTTATTTTATTAAATATCATCTCCACCAAACAGGACAAGCTTGCATCTGTTATAGTTTTGGAGAAAAAAGGTGTTCATTTCATGTATGCGCGAAATGCCTTAAAAATGGCTTTAAAATGGATTTGGAGCATGGAGACGATTATCTCGGGATTGCAAGATAACCAAACAAAACTTTTAGTGGATTTCTACTTATTTTATTAAATATCATCTCCACCAAACAGGACAAGCTTGCATGTGTTATAGTTTTGGAGAAAAATGTGTTCATTTCATGTATGCGCAAATGCCTTTGAAATGGCTTTAAAATGGATTTGGAGCATGGAGACGATTATCTCGGGATTGCAAGATAACCAAAAAAAACTTTTAGTGGATTTCTACTTATTTTATTAAATATCATCTCCACCAAACAGGACAAGCTTGCATCTGTTATAGTTTTGGAGAAAAATGTGTTCATTTCATGTATGCGCGAAATGCCTTAAAAATGGCTTTAAAATGGATTTGGAGCATGGAGACGATTATCTCGGGATTGCAAGATAACCAAACAAAACTTTTAGTGGATTTCTACTTATTTTATTAAATATCATCTCCACCAAACAGGACAAGCTTGCATCTGTTATAGTTTTGGAGAAAAATGTGTTCATTTCATGTATGCGCGAAATGCCTTAAAAATGGCTTTAAAATGGATTTGGAGCATGGAGACGATTATCTCGGGATTGCAAGATAACCAAACAAAACTTTTAGTGGATTTCTACTTATTTTATTAAATATCATCTCCACCAAACAGGACAAGCTTGCATCTGTTATAGTTTTGGAGAAAAAAGGTGTTCATTTCATGTATGCGCGAAATGCCTTAAAAATGGCTTTAAAATGGATTTGGAGCATGGAGACGATTATCTCGGGATTGCAAGATAACCAAACAAAACTTTTAGTGGATTTCTACTTATTTTATTAAATATCATCTCCACCAAACAGGACAAGCTTGCATGTGTTATAGTTTTGGAGAAAAATGTGTTCATTTCATGTATGCGCAAAATGCCTTTGAAATGGCTTTAAAATGGATTTGGAGCATGGAGACGATTATCTCAGGATGGCAATATAAACAAACGAAACTTTTAGTAGATTTCTACTTATTTTATTAAATATTATCTCCACCAAACAGGACAAGCTTGCATCTGTTATAGTTTTGGAGAAAAATGTGTTCATTTCATGTATGCGCGAAATGCCTTAAAAAATGGCTTTAAAATGGATTTGGAGCATGGAGACGATTATCTCGGGATTGCAAGATAACCAAACAAAACTTTTAGTGGATTTCTACTTATTTTAATAAATATCATCTCCACCAAACAGGACAAGCTTGCATCTGTTATAGTTTTGGAGAAAAATGTGTTCATTTCATGTATGCGCGAAATGCCTTAAAAATGGCTTTAAAATGGATTTGGAGCATGGAGACGATTATCTCGGGATTGCAAGATAACCAAACAAAACTTTTAGTGGATTTCTACTTATTTTATTAAATATCATCTCCACCAAACAGGACAAGCTTGCATCTGTTATAGTTTTGGAGAAAAATGTGTTCATTTCATGTATGCGCGAAATGCCTTAAAAATGGCTTTAAAATGGATTTGGAGCATGGAGACGATTATCTCGGGATTGCAAGATAACCAAACAAAACTTTTAGTGGATTTCTACTTATTTTATTAAATATCATCTCCACCAAACAGGACAAGCTTGCATCTGTTATAGTTTTGGAGAAAAATGTGTTCATTTCATGTATGCGCGAAATGCCTTAAAAATGGCTTTAAAATGGATTTGGAGCATGGAGACGATTATCTCGGGATTGCAAGATAACCAAACAAAACTTTTAGTGGATTTCTACTTATTTTATTAAATATCATCTCCACCAAACAGGACAAGCTTGCATGTGTTATAGTTTTGGAGAAAAATGTGTTCATTTCATGTATGCGCAAAATGCCTTTGAAATGGCTTTAAAATGGATTTGGAGCATGGAGACGATTATCTCAGGATGGCAATATAAACAAACGAAACTTTTAGTAGATTTCTACTTATTTTATTAAATATTATCTCCACCAAACAGGACAAGCTTGCATCTGTTATAGTTTTGGAGAAAAATGTGTTCATTTCATGTATGCGCGAAATGCCTTAAAAATGGCTTTAAAATGGATTTGGAGCATGGAGACGATTATCTCGGGATTGCAAGATAACCAAACAAAACTTTTAGTGGATTTCTACTTATTTTATTAAATATCATCTCCACCAAACAGGACAAGCTTGCATCTGTTATAGTTTTGGAGAAAAATGTGTTCATTTCATGTATGCGCGAAATGCCTTAAAAATGGCTTTAAAATGGATTTGGAGCATGGAGACGATTATCTCGGGATTGCAAGATAACCAAACAAAACTTTTAGTGGATTTCTACTTATTTTATTAAATATCATCTCCACCAAACAGGACAAGCTTGCATCTGTTATAGTTTTGGAGAAAAATGTGTTCATTTCATGTATGCGCGAAATGCCTTAAAAATGGCTTTAAAATGGATTTGGAGCATGGAGACGATTATCTCGGGATTGCAAGATAACCAAACAAAACTTTTAGTGGATTTCTACTTATTTTATTAAATATCATCTCCACCAAACAGGACAAGCTTGCATGTGTTATAGTTTTGGAGAAAAATGTGTTCATTTCATGTTTGCGCAAAATGCCTTTGAAATGGCTTTAAAATGGATTTGGAGCATGGAGACGATTATCTCGGGATTGCAAGATAACCAAAAAAAACTTTTAGTGGATTTCTACTTATTTTATTAAATATCATCTCCACCAAACAGGACAAGCTTGCATCTGTTATAGTTTTGGAGAAAAATGTGTTCATTTCATGTATGCGCGAAATGCCTTAAAAATGGCTTTAAAATGGATTTGGAGCATGGAGACGATTATCTCGGGATTGCAAGATAACCAAACAAAACTTTTAGTGGATTTCTACTTATTTTATTAAATATCATCTCCACCAAACAGGACAAGCTTGCATCTGTTATAGTTTTGGAGAAAAATGTGTTCATTTCATGTATGCGCGAAATGCCTTAAAAATGGCTTTAAAATGGATTTGGAGCATGGAGACGATTATCTCGGGATTGCAAGATAACCAAACAAAACTTTTAGTGGATTTCTACTTATTTTATTAAATATCATCTCCACCAAACAGGACAAGCTTGGATCTGTTATAGTTTTGGAGAAAAATGTGTTCATTTCATGTATGCGCGAAATGCCTTAAAAATGGCTTTAAAATGGATTTGGAGCATGGAGACGATTATCTCGGGATTGCAAGATAACCAAACAAAACTTTTAGTGGATTTCTACTTATTTTATTAAATATCATCTCCACCAAACAGGACAAGCTTGCATGTGTTATAGTTTTGGAGAAAAATGTGTTCATTTCATGTATGCGCAAAATGCCTTTGAAATGGCTTTAAAATGGATTTGGAGCATGGAGACGATTATCTCAGGATGGCAATATAAACAAACGAAACTTTTAGTAGATTTCTACTTATTTTATTAAATATTATCTCCACCAAACAGGACAAGCTTGCATCTGTTATAGTTTTGGAGAAAAATGTGTTCATTTCATGTATGCGCGAAATGCCTTAAAAATGGCTTTAAAATGGATTTGGAGCATGGAGACGATTATCTCGGGATTGCAAGATAACCAAACAAAACTTTTAGTGGATTTCTACTTATTTTATTAAATATCATCTCCACCAAACAGGACAAGCTTGCATCTGTTATAGTTTTGGAGAAAAATGTGTTCATTTCATGTATGCGCGAAATGCCTTAAAAATGGCTTTAAAATGGATTTGGAGCATGGAGACGATTATCTCGGGATTGCAAGATAACCAAACAAAACTTTTAGTGGATTTCTACTTATTTTATTAAATATCATCTCCACCAAACAGGACAAGCTTGCATCTGTTATAGTTTTGGAGAAAAATGTGTTCATTTCATGTATGCGCGAAATGCCTTAAAAATGGCTTTAAAATGGATTTGGAGCATGGAGACGATTATCTCGGGATTGCAAGATAACCAAACAAAACTTTTAGTGGATTTCTACTTATTTTATTAAATATCATCTCCACCAAACAGGACAAGCTTGCATCTGTTATAGTTTTGGAGAAAAATGTGTTCATTTCATGTATGCGCGAAATGCCTTAAAAATGGCTTTAAAATGGATTTGGAGCATGGAGACGATTATCTCGGGATTGCAATATAACCAAACAAAACTTTTAGTGGATTTCTACTTATTTTATTAAATATCATCTCCACCAAACAGGACAAGCTTGCATCTGTTATAGTTTTGGAGAAAAATGTGTTCATTTCATGTATGCGCGAAATGCCTTAAAAATGGCTTTAAAATGGATTTGGAGCATGGAGACGATTATCTCGGGATTGCAAGATAACCAAACAAAACTTTTAGTGGATTTCTACTTATTTTATTAAATATCATCTCCACCAAACAGGACAAGCTTGCATCTGTTATAGTTTTGGAGAAAAATGTGTTCATTTCATGTATGCGCGAAATGCCTTAAAAATGGCTTTAAAATGGATTTGGAGCATGGAGACGATTATCTCGGGATTGCAAGATAACCAAACAAAACTTTTAGTGGATTTCTACTTATTTTATTAAATATCATCTCCACCAAACAGGACAAGCTTGCATCTGTTATAGTTTTGGAGAAAAATGTGTTCATTTCATGTATGCGCGAAATGCCTTAAAAATGGCTTTAAAATGGATTTGGAGCATGGAGACGATTATCTCGGGATTGCAAGATAACCAAACAAAACTTTTAGTGGATTTCTACTTATTTTATTAAATATCATCTCCACCAAACAGGACAAGCTTGCATCTGTTATAGTTTTGGAGAAAAATGTGTTCATTTCATGTATGCGCGAAATGCCTTAAAAATGGCTTTAAAATGGATTTGGAGCATGGAGACGATTATCTCGGGATTGCAAGATAACCAAACAAAACTTTTAGTGGATTTCTACTTATTTTATTAAATATCATCTCCACCAAACAGGACAAGCTTGCATCTGTTATAGTTTTGGAGAAAAAAGGTGTTCATTTCATGTATGCGCGAAATGCCTTAAAAATGGCTTTAAAATGGATTTGGAGCATGGAGACGATTATCTCGGGATTGCAAGATAACCAAACAAAACTTTTAGTGGATTTCTACTTATTTTATTAAATATCATCTCCACCAAACAGGACAAGCTTGCATGTGTTATAGTTTTGGAGAAAAATGTGTTCATTTCATGTATGCGCAAAATGCCTTTGAAATGGCTTTAAAATGGATTTGGAGCATGGAGACGATTATCTCGGGATTGCAAGATAACCAAAAAAAACTTTTAGTGGATTTCTACTTATTTTATTAAATATCATCTCCACCAAACAGGACAAGCTTGCATCTGTTATAGTTTTGGAGAAAAATGTGTTCATTTCATGTATGCGCGAAATGCCTTAAAAATGGCTTTAAAATGGATTTGGAGCATGGAGACGATTATCTCGGGATTGCAAGATAACCAAACAAAACTTTTAGTGGATTTCTACTTATTTTATTAAATATCATCTCCACCAAACAGGACAAGCTTGCATCTGTTATAGTTTTGGAGAAAAATGTGTTCATTTCATGTATGCGCGAAATGCCTTAAAAATGGCTTTAAAATGGATTTGGAGCATGGAGACGATTATCTCGGGATTGCAAGATAACCAAACAAAACTTTTAGTGGATTTCTACTTATTTTATTAAATATCATCTCCACCAAACAGGACAAGCTTGCATCTGTTATAGTTTTGGAGAAAAAAGGTGTTCATTTCATGTATGCGCGAAATGCCTTAAAAATGGCTTTAAAATGGATTTGGAGCATGGAGACGATTATCTCGGGATTGCAAGATAACCAAACAAAACTTTTAGTGGATTTCTACTTATTTTATTAAATATCATCTCCACCAAACAGGACAAGCTTGCATGTGTTATAGTTTTGGAGAAAAATGTGTTCATTTCATGTATGCGCAAAATGCCTTTGAAATGGCTTTAAAATGGATTTGGAGCATGGAGACGATTATCTCAGGATGGCAATATAAACAAACGAAACTTTTAGTAGATTTCTACTTATTTTATTAAATATTATCTCCACCAAACAGGACAAGCTTGCATCTGTTATAGTTTTGGAGAAAAATGTGTTCATTTCATGTATGCGCGAAATGCCTTAAAAAATGGCTTTAAAATGGATTTGGAGCATGGAGACGATTATCTCGGGATTGCAAGATAACCAAACAAAACTTTTAGTGGATTTCTACTTATTTTAATAAATATCATCTCCACCAAACAGGACAAGCTTGCATCTGTTATAGTTTTGGAGAAAAATGTGTTCATTTCATGTATGCGCGAAATGCCTTAAAAATGGCTTTAAAATGGATTTGGAGCATGGAGACGATTATCTCGGGATTGCAAGATAACCAAACAAAACTTTTAGTGGATTTCTACTTATTTTATTAAATATCATCTCCACCAAACAGGACAAGCTTGCATCTGTTATAGTTTTGGAGAAAAATGTGTTCATTTCATGTATGCGCGAAATGCCTTAAAAATGGCTTTAAAATGGATTTGGAGCATGGAGACGATTATCTCGGGATTGCAAGATAACCAAACAAAACTTTTAGTGGATTTCTACTTATTTTATTAAATATCATCTCCACCAAACAGGACAAGCTTGCATCTGTTATAGTTTTGGAGAAAAATGTGTTCATTTCATGTATGCGCGAAATGCCTTAAAAATGGCTTTAAAATGGATTTGGAGCATGGAGACGATTATCTCGGGATTGCAAGATAACCAAACAAAACTTTTAGTGGATTTCTACTTATTTTATTAAATATCATCTCCACCAAACAGGACAAGCTTGCATGTGTTATAGTTTTGGAGAAAAATGTGTTCATTTCATGTATGCGCAAAATGCCTTTGAAATGGCTTTAAAATGGATTTGGAGCATGGAGACGATTATCTCAGGATGGCAATATAAACAAACGAAACTTTTAGTAGATTTCTACTTATTTTATTAAATATTATCTCCACCAAACAGGACAAGCTTGCATCTGTTATAGTTTTGGAGAAAAATGTGTTCATTTCATGTATGCGCGAAATGCCTTAAAAATGGCTTTAAAATGGATTTGGAGCATGGAGACGATTATCTCGGGATTGCAAGATAACCAAACAAAACTTTTAGTGGATTTCTACTTATTTTATTAAATATCATCTCCACCAAACAGGACAAGCTTGCATCTGTTATAGTTTTGGAGAAAAATGTGTTCATTTCATGTATGCGCGAAATGCCTTAAAAATGGCTTTAAAATGGATTTGGAGCATGGAGACGATTATCTCGGGATTGCAAGATAACCAAACAAAACTTTTAGTGGATTTCTACTTATTTTATTAAATATCATCTCCACCAAACAGGACAAGCTTGCATCTGTTATAGTTTTGGAGAAAAATGTGTTCATTTCATGTATGCGCGAAATGCCTTAAAAATGGCTTTAAAATGGATTTGGAGCATGGAGACGATTATCTCGGGATTGCAAGATAACCAAACAAAACTTTTAGTGGATTTCTACTTATTTTATTAAATATCATCTCCACCAAACAGGACAAGCTTGCATGTGTTATAGTTTTGGAGAAAAATGTGTTCATTTCATGTTTGCGCAAAATGCCTTTGAAATGGCTTTAAAATGGATTTGGAGCATGGAGACGATTATCTCGGGATTGCAAGATAACCAAAAAAAACTTTTAGTGGATTTCTACTTATTTTATTAAATATCATCTCCACCAAACAGGACAAGCTTGCATCTGTTATAGTTTTGGAGAAAAATGTGTTCATTTCATGTATGCGCGAAATGCCTTAAAAATGGCTTTAAAATGGATTTGGAGCATGGAGACGATTATCTCGGGATTGCAAGATAACCAAACAAAACTTTTAGTGGATTTCTACTTATTTTATTAAATATCATCTCCACCAAACAGGACAAGCTTGCATCTGTTATAGTTTTGGAGAAAAATGTGTTCATTTCATGTATGCGCGAAATGCCTTAAAAATGGCTTTAAAATGGATTTGGAGCATGGAGACGATTATCTCGGGATTGCAAGATAACCAAACAAAACTTTTAGTGGATTTCTACTTATTTTATTAAATATCATCTCCACCAAACAGGACAAGCTTGGATCTGTTATAGTTTTGGAGAAAAATGTGTTCATTTCATGTATGCGCGAAATGCCTTAAAAATGGCTTTAAAATGGATTTGGAGCATGGAGACGATTATCTCGGGATTGCAAGATAACCAAACAAAACTTTTAGTGGATTTCTACTTATTTTATTAAATATCATCTCCACCAAACAGGACAAGCTTGCATGTGTTATAGTTTTGGAGAAAAATGTGTTCATTTCATGTATGCGCAAAATGCCTTTGAAATGGCTTTAAAATGGATTTGGAGCATGGAGACGATTATCTCAGGATGGCAATATAAACAAACGAAACTTTTAGTAGATTTCTACTTATTTTATTAAATATTATCTCCACCAAACAGGACAAGCTTGCATCTGTTATAGTTTTGGAGAAAAATGTGTTCATTTCATGTATGCGCGAAATGCCTTAAAAATGGCTTTAAAATGGATTTGGAGCATGGAGACGATTATCTCGGGATTGCAAGATAACCAAACAAAACTTTTAGTGGATTTCTACTTATTTTATTAAATATCATCTCCACCAAACAGGACAAGCTTGCATCTGTTATAGTTTTGGAGAAAAATGTGTTCATTTCATGTATGCGCGAAATGCCTTAAAAATGGCTTTAAAATGGATTTGGAGCATGGAGACGATTATCTCGGGATTGCAAGATAACCAAACAAAACTTTTAGTGGATTTCTACTTATTTTATTAAATATCATCTCCACCAAACAGGACAAGCTTGCATCTGTTATAGTTTTGGAGAAAAATGTGTTCATTTCATGCATGCGCGAAATGCCTTAAAAATGGCTTTAAAATGGATTTGGAGCATGGAGACGATTATCTCGGGATTGCAAGATAACCAAACAAAACTTTTAGTGGATTTCTACTTATTTTATTAAATATCATCTCCACCAAACAGGACAAGCTTGCATCTGTTATAGTTTTGGAGAAAAATGTGTTCATTTCATGTATGCGCGAAATGCCTTAAAAATGGCTTTAAAATGGATTTGGAGCATGGAGACGATTATCTTGGGATTGCAAGATAACCAAACAAAACTTTTAGTGGATTTCTACTTATTTTATTAAATATCATCTCCACCAAACAGGACAAGCTTGCATCTGTTATAGTTTTGGAGAAAAATGTGTTCATTTCATGTATGCGCGAAATGCCTTAAAAATGGCTTTAAAATGGATTTGGAGCATGGAGACGATTATCTCGGGATTGCAATATAACCAAACAAAACTTTTAGTGGATTTCTACTTATTTTATTAAATATCATCTCCACCAAACAGGACAAGCTTGCATCTGTTATAGTTTTGGAGAAAAATGTGTTCATTTCATGTATGCGCGAAATGCCTTAAAAATGGCTTTCAAATGGATTTGGAGCATGGAGACGATTATCTCGGGATTGCAAGATAACCAAACAAAACTTTTAGTGGATTTCTACTTATTTTATTAAATATCATCTCCACCAAACAGGACAAGCTTGCATCTGTTATAGTTTTGGAGAAAAATGTGTTCATTTCATGTATGCGCGAAATGCCTTAAAAATGGCTTTAAAATGGATTTGGAGCATGGAGACGATTATCTCGGGATTGCAAGATAACCAAACAAAACTTTTAGTGGATTTCTACTTATTTTATTAAATATCATCTCCACCAAACAGGACAAGCTTGCATCTGTTATAGTTTTGGAGAAAAATGTGTTCATTTCATGTATGCGCGAAATGCCTTAAAAATGGCTTTAAAATGGATTTGGAGCATGGAGACGATTATCTCGGGATTGCAAGATAACCAAACAAAACTTTTAGTGGATTTCTACTTATTTTATTAAATATCATCTCCACCAAACAGGACAAGCTTGCATGTGTTATAGTTTTGGAGAAAAATGTGTTCATTTCATGTATGCGCAAAATGCCTTTGAAATGGCTTTAAAATGGATTTGGAGCATGGAGACGATTATCTCGGGATTGCAAGATAACCAAACAAAACTTTTAGTGGATTTCTACTTATTTTATTAAATATCATCTCCACCAAACAGGACAAGCTTGCATCTGTTATAGTTTTGGAGAAAAATGTGTTCATTTCATGTATGCGCGAAATGCCTTAAAAATGACTTTAAAATGGATTTGGAGCATGGAGACGATTATCTCGGGATTGCAAGATAACCAAACAAAACTTTTAGTGGATTTCTACTTATTTTATTAAATATCATCTCCACCAAACAGGACAAGCTTGCATGTGTTATAGTTTTGGAGAAAAATGTGTTCATTTCATGTATGCGCAAAATGCCTTTGAAATGGCTTTAAAATGGATTTGGAGCATGGAGACGATTATCTCAGGATGGCAATATAAACAAACGAAACTTTTAGTAGATTTCTACTTATTTTATTAAATATCATCTCCACCAAACAGGACAAGCTTGCATCTGTTATAGTTTTGGAGAAAAATGTGTTCATTTCATGTATGCGCGAAATGCCTTAAAAATGGCTTTAAAATGGATTTGGAGCATGGAGACGATTATCTCGGGATTGCAAGATAACCAAACAAAACTTTTAGTGGATTTCTACTTATTTTATTAAATATCATCTCCACCAAACAGGACAAGCTTGCATCTGTTATAGTTTTGGAGAAAAATGTGTTCATTTCATGTATGCGCGAAATGCCTTAAAAATGGCTTTAAAATGGATTTGGAGCATGGAGACGATTATCTCGGGATTGCAATATAACCAAACAAAACTTTTAGTGGATTTCTACTTATTTTATTAAATATCATCTCCACCAAACAGGGCAAGCTTGCATGTGTTATAGTTTTGGAGAAAAATGTGTTCATTTCATGTATGCGCAAAATGCCTTTGAAATGGCTTTAAAATGGATTTGGAGCATGGAGACGATTATCTCAGGATGGCAATATAAACAAACGAAACTTTTAGTAGATTTCTACTTATTTTATTAAATATCATCTCCACCAAACAGGACAAGCTTGCATCTGTTATAGTTTTGGAGAAAAATGTGTTCATTTCATGTATGCGCGAAATGCCTTAAAAATGGCTTTAAAATGGATTTGGAGCATGGAGACGATTATCTCGGGATTGCAAGATAACCAAACAAAACTTTTAGTGGATTTCTACTTATTTTATTAAATATCATCTCCACCAAACAGGACAAGCTTGCATCTGTTATAGTTTTGGAGAAAAATGTGTTCATTTCATGTATGCGCGAAATGCCTTAAAAATGGCTTTAAAATGGATTTGGAGCATGGAGACGATTATCTCGGGATTGCAATATAACCAAACAAAACTTTTAGTGGATTTCTACTTATTTTATTAAATATCATCTCCACCAAACAGGACAAGCTTGCATCTGTTATAGTTTTGGAGAAAAATGTGTTCATTTCATGTATGCGCGAAATGCCTTAAAAATGGCTTTAAAATGGATTTGGAGCATGGAGACGATTATCTCGGGATTGCAAGATAACCAAACAAAACTTTTAGTGGATTTCTACTTATTTTATTAAATATCATCTCCACCAAACAGGACAAGCTTGCATCTGTTATAGTTTTGGAGAAAAATGTGTTCATTTCATGTATGCGCGAAATGCCTTAAAAATGGCTTTAAAATGGATTTGGAGCATGGAGACGATTATCTCGGGATTGCAAGATAACCAAACAAAACTTTTAGTGGATTTCTACTTATTTTATTAAATATCATCTCCACCAAACAGGACAAGCTTGCATCTGTTATAGTTTTGGAGAAAAATGTGTTCATTTCATGATTGCGCAAAATGCCTTTGAAATGGCTTTAAAATGGATTTGGAGCATGGAGACGATTATCTCAGGATGGCAATATAAACAAACGAAACTTTTAGTAGATTTCTACTTATTTTATTAAATATTATCTCCACCAAACAGGACAAGCTTGCATCTGTTATAGTTTTGGAGAAAAATGTGTTCATTTCATGTATGCGCGAAATGCCTTAAAAATGGCTTTAAAATGGATTTGGAGCATGGAGACGATTATCTCGGGATTGCAAGATAACCAAACAAAACTTTTAGTGGATTTCTACTTATTTTATTAAATATCATCTCCACTAAACAGGACAAGCTTGCATCTGTTATAGTTTTGGAGAAAAATGTGTTCATTTTATGTATGCGCGAAATGCCTTTGAAATGGCTTTAAAATGGATTTGGAGCATGGAGACGATTATCTCAGGATGGCAATATAAACAAACGAAACTTTTAGTAGATTTCTACTTATTTTATTAAATATCATCTCCACCAAACAGGACAAGCTTGCATCTGTTATAGTTTTGGAGAAAAATGTGTTCATTTCATGTATGCGCGAAATGCCTTAAAAATGGCTTTAAAATGGATTTGGAGCATGGAGACGATTATCTCGGGATTGCAAGATAACCAAACAAAACTTTTAGTGGATTTCTACTTATTTTATTAAATATCATCTCCACCAAACAGGACAAGCTTGCATCTGTTATAGTTTTGGAGAAAAATGTGTTCATTTCATGTATGCGCGAAATGCCTTAAAAATGGCTTTAAAATGGATTTGGAGCATGGAGACGATTATCTCGGGATTGCAAGATAACCAAACAAAACTTTTAGTGGATTTCTACTTATTTTATTAAATATCATCTCCACCAAACAGGACAAGCTTGCATGTGTTATAGTTTTGGAGAAAAATGTGTTCATTTCATGTATGCGCAAAATGCCTTTGAAATGGCTTTAAAATGGATTTGGAGCATGGAGACGATTATCTCAGGATGGCAATATAAACAAACGAAACTTTTAGTAGATTTCTACTTATTTTATTAAATATTATCTCCACCAAACAGGACAAGCTTGCATCTGTTATAGTTTTGGAGAAAAATGTGTTCATTTCATGTATGCGCGAAATGCCTTAAAAATGGCTTTAAAATGGATTTGGAGCATGGAGACGATTATCTCGGGATTGCAAGATAACCAAACAAAACTTTTAGTGGATTTCTACTTATTTTATTAAATATCATCTCCACTAAACAGGACAAGCTTGCATCTGTTATAGTTTTGGAGAAAAATGTGTTCATTTTATGTATGCGCGAAATGCCTTTGAAATGGCTTTAAAATGGATTTGGAGCATGGAGACGATTATCTCAGGATGGCAATATAAACAAACGAAACTTTTAGTAGATTTCTACTTATTTTATTAAATATCATCTCCACCAAACAGGACAAGCTTGCATCTGTTATAGTTTTGGAGAAAAATGTGTTCATTTCATGTATGCGCGAAATGCCTTAAAAATGGCTTTAAAATGGATTTGGAGCATGGAGACGATTATCTCGGGATTGCAAGATAACCAAACAAAACTTTTAGTGGATTTCTACTTATTTTATTAAATATCATCTCCACCAAACAGGACAAGCTTGCATCTGTTATAGTTTTGGAGAAAAATGTGTTCATTTCATGTATGCGCGAAATGCCTTAAAAATGGCTTTAAAATGGATTTGGAGCATGGAGACGATTATCTCGGGATTGCAATATAACCAAACAAAACTTTTAGTGGATTTCTACTTATTTTATTAAATATCATCTCCACCAAACAGGACAAGCTTGCATCTGTTATAGTTTTGGAGAAAAATGTGTTCATTTCATGTATGCGCGAAATGCCTTAAAAATGGCTTTAAAATGGATTTGGAGCATGGAGACGATTATCTCGGGATTGCAAGATAACCAAACAAAACTTTTAGTGGATTTCTACTTATTTTATTAAATATCATCTCCACCAAACAGGACAAGCTTGCATCTGTTATAGTTTTGGAGAAAAATGTGTTCATTTCATGTATGCGCGAAATGCCTTAAAAATGGCTTTAAAATGGATTTGGAGCATGGAGACGATTATCTCGGGATTGCAAGATAACCAAACAAAACTTTTAGTGGATTTCTACTTATTTTATTAAATATCATCTCCACCAAACAGGACAAGCTTGCATCTGTTATAGTTTTGGAGAAAAATGTGTTCATTTCATGTATGCGCGAAATGCCTTAAAAATGGCTTTAAAATGGATTTGGAGCATGGAGACGATTATCTCGGGATTGCAAGATAACCAAACAAAACTTTTAGTGGATTTCTACTTATTTTATTAAATATCATCTCCACCAAACAGGACAAGCTTGCATGTGTTATAGTTTTGGAGAAAAATGTGTTCATTTCATGTATGCGCAAAATGCCTTTGAAATGGCTTTAAAATGGATTTGGAGCATGGAGACGATTATCTCGGGATTGCAAGATAACCAAACAAAACTTTTAGTGGATTTCTACTTATTTTATTAAATATCATCTCCACCAAACAGGACAAGCTTGCATCTGTTATAGTTTTGGAGAAAAATGTGTTCATTTCATGTATGCGCGAAATGCCTTAAAAATGACTTTAAAATGGATTTGGAGCATGGAGACGATTATCTCGGGATTGCAAGATAACCAAACAAAACTTTTAGTGGATTTCTACTTATTTTATTAAATATCATCTCCACCAAACAGGACAAGCTTGCATCTGTTATAGTTTTGGAGAAAAATGTGTTCATTTCATGTATGCGCGAAATGCCTTAAAAATGGCTTTAAAATGGATTTGGAGCATGGAGACGATTATCTCGGGATTGCAAGATAACCAAACAAAACTTTTAGTGGATTTCTACTTATTTTATTAAATATCATCTCCACCAAACAGGACAAGCTTGCATCTGTTATAGTTTTGGAGAAAAATGTGTTCATTTCATGTATGCGCGAAATGCCTTAAAAATGGCTTTAAAATGGATTTGGAGCATGGAGACGATTATCTCGGGATTGCAATATAACCAAACAAAACTTTTAGTGGATTTCTACTTATTTTATTAAATATCATCTCCACCAAACAGGACAAGCTTGCATCTGTTATAGTTTTGGAGAAAAATGTGTTCATTTCATGTATGCGCGAAATGCCTTAAAAATGGCTTTAAAATGGATTTGGAGCATGGAGACGATTATCTCGGGATTGCAAGATAACCAAACAAAACTTTTAGTGGATTTCTACTTATTTTATTAAATATCATCTCCACCAAACAGGACAAGCTTGCATCTGTTATAGTTTTGGAGAAAAATGTGTTCATTTCATGTATGCGCGAAATGCCTTAAAAATGGCTTTAAAATGGATTTGGAGCATGGAGACGATTATCTCGGGATTGCAAGATAACCAAACAAAACTTTTAGTGGATTTCTACTTATTTTATTAAATATCATCTCCACCAAACAGGACAAGCTTGCATCTGTTATAGTTTTGGAGAAAAATGTGTTCATTTCATGTATGCGCGAAATTCCTTAAAAATGGCTTTAAAATGGATTTGGAGCATGGAGACGATTATCTCGGGATTGCAATATAACCAAACAAAACTTTTAGTGGATTTCTACTTATTTTATTAAATATCATCTCCACCAAACAGGACAAGCTTGCATCTGTTATAGTTTTGGAGAAAAATGTGTTCATTTCATGTATGCGCGAAATGCCTTAAAAATGGCTTTAAAATGGATTTGGAGCATGGAGACGATTATCTCGGGATTGCAAGATAACCAAACAAAACTTTTAGTGGATTTCTACTTATTTTATTAAATATCATCTCCACCAAACAGGACAAGCTTGCATCTGTTATAGTTTTGGAGAAAAATGTGTTCATTTCATGTATGCGCGAAATGCCTTAAAAATGGCTTTAAAATGGATTTGGAGCATGGAGACGATTATCTCGGGATTGCAAGATAACCAAACAAAACTTTTAGTGGATTTCTACTTATTTTATTAAATATCATCTCCACCAAACAGGACAAGCTTGCATGTGTTATAGTTTTGGAGAAAAATGTGTTCATTTCATGTATGCGCAAAATGCCTTTGAAATGGCTTTAAAATGGATTTGGAGCATGGAGACGATTATCTCGGGATTGCAAGATAACCAAACAAAACTTTTAGTGGATTTCTACTTATTTTATTAAATATCATCTCCACCAAACAGGACAAGCTTGCATCTGTTATAGTTTTGGAGAAAAATGTGTTCATTTCATGTATGCGCGAAATGCCTTAAAAATGACTTTAAAATGGATTTGGAGCATGGAGACGATTATCTCGGGATTGCAAGATAACCAAACAAAACTTTTAGTGGATTTCTACTTATTTTATTAAATATCATCTCCACCAAACAGGACAAGCTTGCATCTGTTATAGTTTTGGAGAAAAATGTGTTCATTTCATGTATGCGCGAAATGCCTTAAAAATGGCTTTAAAATGGATTTGGAGCATGGAGACGATTATCTCGGGATTGCAAGATAACCAAACAAAACTTTTAGTGGATTTCTACTTATTTTATTAAATATCATCTCCACCAAACAGGACAAGCTTGCATCTGTTATAGTTTTGGAGAAAAATGTGTTCATTTCATGTATGCGCGAAATGCCTTAAAAATGGCTTTAAAATGGATTTGGAGCATGGAGACGATTATCTCGGGATTGCAATATAACCAAACAAAACTTTTAGTGGATTTCTACTTATTTTATTAAATATCATCTCCACCAAACAGGACAAGCTTGCATCTGTTATAGTTTTGGAGAAAAATGTGTTCATTTCATGTATGCGCGAAATGCCTTAAAAATGGCTTTAAAATGGATTTGGAGCATGGAGACGATTATCTCGGGATTGCAAGATAACCAAACAAAACTTTTAGTGGATTTCTACTTATTTTATTAAATATCATCTCCACCAAACAGGACAAGCTTGCATCTGTTATAGTTTTGGAGAAAAATGTGTTCATTTCATGTATGCGCGAAATGCCTTAAAAATGGCTTTAAAATGGATTTGGAGCATGGAGACGATTATCTCGGGATTGCAAGATAACCAAACAAAACTTTTAGTGGATTTCTACTTATTTTATTAAATATCATCTCCACCAAACAGGACAAGCTTGCATCTGTTATAGTTTTGGAGAAAAATGTGTTCATTTCATGTATGCGCGAAATGCCATAAAAATGGCTTTAAAATGGATTTGGAGCATGGAGACGATTATCTCGGGATTGCAATATAACCAAACAAAACTTTTAGTGGATTTCTACTTATTTTATTAAATATCATCTCCACCAAACAGGACAAGCTTGCATCTGTTATAGTTTTGGAGAAAAATGTGTTCATTTCATGTATGCGCGAAATGCCTTAAAAATGGCTTTAAAATGGATTTGGAGCATGGAGACGATTATCTCGGGATTGCAAGATAACCAAACAAAACTTTTAGTGGATTTCTACTTATTTTATTAAATATCATCTCCACCAAACAGGACAAGCTTGCATCTGTTATAGTTTTGGAGAAAAATGTGTTCATTTCATGTATGCGCGAAATGCCTTAAAAATGGCTTTAAAATGGATTTGGAGCATGGAGACGATTATCTCGGGATTGCAAGATAACCAAACAAAACTTTTAGTGGATTTCTACTTATTTTATTAAATATCATCTCCACCAAACAGGACAAGCTTGCATCTGTTATAGTTTTGGAGAAAAATGTGTTCATTTCATGTATGCGCGAAATGCCTTAAAAATGGCTTTAAAATGGATTTGGAGCATGGAGACGATTATCTCGGGATTGCAAGATAACCAAACAAAACTTTTAGTGGATTTCTACTTATTTTATTAAATATCATCTCCACCAAACAGGACAAGCTTGCATGTGTTATAGTTTTGGAGAAAAATGTGTTCATTTCATGTATGCGCAAAATGCCTTTGAAATGGCTTTAAAATGGATTTGGAGCATGGAGACGATTATCTCAGGATGGCAATATAAACAAACGAAACTTTTAGTAGATTTCTACTTATTTTATTAAATATTATCTCCACCAAACAGGACAAGCTTGCATCTGTTATAGTTTTGGAGAAAAATGTGTTCATTTCATGTATGCGCGAAATGCCTTAAAAATGGCTTTAAAATGGATTTGGAGCATGGAGACGATTATCTCGGGATTGCAAGATAACCAAACAAAACTTTTAGTGGATTTCTACTTATTTTATTAAATATCATCTCCACTAAACAGGACAAGCTTGCATCTGTTATAGTTTTGGAGAAAAATGTGTTCATTTTATGTATGCGCGAAATGCCTTTGAAATGGCTTTAAAATGGATTTGGAGCATGGAGACGATTATCTCAGGATGGCAATATAAACAAACGAAACTTTTAGTAGATTTCTACTTATTTTATTAAATATCATCTCCACCAAACAGGACAAGCTTGCATCTGTTATAGTTTTGGAGAAAAATGTGTTCATTTCATGTATGCGCGAAATGCCTTAAAAATGGCTTTAAAATGGATTTGGAGCATGGAGACGATTATCTCGGGATTGCAAGATAACCAAACAAAACTTTTAGTGGATTTCTACTTATTTTATTAAATATCATCTCCACCAAACAGGACAAGCTTGCATGTGTTATAGTTTTGGAGAAAAATGTGTTCATTTCATGTATGCGCAAAATGCCTTTGAAATGGCTTTAAAATGGATTTGGAGCATGGAGACGATTATCTCGGGATTGCAAGATAACCAAACAAAACTTTTAGTGGATTTCTACTTATTTTATTAAATATCATCTCCACCAAACAGGACAAGCTTGCATCTGTTATAGTTTTGGAGAAAAATGTGTTCATTTCATGTATGCGCGAAATGCCTTAAAAATGACTTTAAAATGGATTTGGAGCATGGAGACGATTATCTCGGGATTGCAAGATAACCAAACAAAACTTTTAGTGGATTTCTACTTATTTTATTAAATATCATCTCCACTAAACAGGACAAGCTTGCATCTGTTATAGTTTTGGAGAAAAATGTGTTCATTTTATGTATGCGCGAAATGCCTTTGAAATGGCTTTAAAATGGATTTGGAGCATGGAGACGATTATCTCAGGATGGCAATATAAACAAACGAAACTTTTAGTAGATTTCTACTTATTTTATTAAATATCATCTCCACCAAACAGGACAAGCTTGCATCTGTTATAGTTTTGGAGAAAAATGTGTTCATTTCATGTATGCGCGAAATGCCTTAAAAATGGCTTTAAAATGGATTTGGAGCATGGAGACGATTATCTCGGGATTGCAAGATAACCAAACAAAACTTTTAGTGGATTTCTACTTATTTTATTAAATATCATCTCCACCAAACAGGACAAGCTTGCATGTGTTATAGTTTTGGAGAAAAATGTGTTCATTTCATGTATGCGCAAAATGCCTTTGAAATGGCTTTAAAATGGATTTGGAGCATGGAGACGATTATCTCGGGATTGCAAGATAACCAAACAAAACTTTTAGTGGATTTCTACTTATTTTATTAAATATCATCTCCACCAAACAGGACAAGCTTGCATCTGTTATAGTTTTGGAGAAAAATGTGTTCATTTCATGTATGCGCGAAATGCCTTAAAAATGACTTTAAAATGGATTTGGAGCATGGAGACGATTATCTCGGGATTGCAAGATAACCAAACAAAACTTTTAGTGGATTTCTACTTATTTTATTAAATATCATCTCCACCAAACAGGACAAGCTTGCATCTGTTATAGTTTTGGAGAAAAATGTGTTCATTTCATGTATGCGCGAAATGCCTTAAAAATGGCTTTAAAATGGATTTGGAGCATGGAGACGATTATCTCGGGATTGCAAGATAACCAAACAAAACTTTTAGTGGATTTCTACTTATTTTATTAAATATCATCTCCACCAAACAGGACAAGCTTGCATCTGTTATAGTTTTGGAGAAAAATGTGTTCATTTCATGTATGCGCGAAATGCCTTAAAAATGGCTTTAAAATGGATTTGGAGCATGGAGACGATTATCTCGGGATTGCAAGATAACCAAACAAAACTTTTAGTGGATTTCTACTTATTTTATTAAATATCATCTCCACCAAACAGGACAAGCTTGCATGTGTTATAGTTTTGGAGAAAAATGTGTTCATTTCATGTATGCGCAAAATGCCTTTGAAATGGCTTTAAAATGGATTTGGAGCATGGATACGATTATCTCAGGATGGCAATATAAACAAACGAAACTTTTAGTAGATTTCTACTTATTTTATTAAATATTATCTCCACCAAACAGGACAAGCTTGCATCTGTTATAGTTTTGGAGAAAAATGTGTTCATTTCATGTATGCGCGAAATGCCTTAAAAATGGCTTTAAAATGGATTTGGAGCATGGAGACGATTATCTCGGGATTGCAAGATAACCAAACAAAACTTTTAGTGGATTTCTACTTATTTTATTAAATATCATCTCCACTAAACAGGACAAGCTTGCATCTGTTATAGTTTTGGAGAAAAATGTGTTCATTTTATGTATGCGCGAAATGCCTTAAAAATGGCTTTAAAATGGATTTGGAGCATGGAGACGATTATCTCGGGATTGCAAGATAACCAAACAAAACTTTTAGTGGATTTCTACTTATTTTATTAAATATCATCTCCACCAAACAGGACAAGCTTGCATCTGTTATAGTTTTGGAGAAAAATGTGTTCATTTCATGTATGCGCGAAATGCCTTAAAAATGGCTTTAAAATGGATTTGGAGCATGGAGACGATTATCTCGGGATTGCAAGATAACCAAACAAAACTTTTAGTGGATTTCTACTTATTTTATTAAATATCATCTCCACCAAACAGGACAAGCTTGCATCTGTTATAGTTTTGGAGAAAAATGTGTTCATTTCATGTATGCGCGAAATGCCTTAAAAATGGCTTTAAAATGGATTTGGAGCATGGAGATGATTATCTCGGGATTGCAAGATAACCAAACAAAACTTTTAGTGGATTTCTACTTATTTTATTAAATATCATCTCCACCAAACAGGACAAGCTTGCATCTGTTATAGTTTTAGAGAAAAATGTGTTCATTTCATGTATTCGCGAAATGCCTTAAAAATGGCTTTAAAATGGATTTGGAGCATGGAGACGATTATCTCGGGATTGCAATATAACCAAACAAAACTTTTAGTGGATTTCTACTTATTTTATTAAATATCATCTCCACCAAACAGGACAAGCTTGCATCTGTTATAGTTTTGGAGAAAAATGTGTTCATTTCATGTATGCGCGAAATGCCTTAAAAATGGCTTTAAAATGGATTTGGAGCATGGAGACGATTATCTCGGGATTGCAAGATAACCAAACAAAACTTTTAGTGGATTTCTACTTATTTTATTAAATATCATCTCCACCAAACAGGACAAGCTTGCATGTGTTATAGTTTTGGAGAAAAATGTGTTCATTTCATGTATGCGCAAAATGCCTTTGAAATGGCTTTAAAATGGATTTGGAGCATGGAGACGATTATCTCGCGATTGCAAGATAACCAAATAAAACTTTTAGTGGATTTCTACTTATTTTATTAAATATCATCTCCACCAAACAGGACAAGCTTGCATCAGTTATAGTTTTGGAGAAAAATGTGTTCATTTCATGTATGCGCGAAATGCCTTAAAATGACTTTAAAATGGATTTGGAGCATGGAGACGATTATCTCGGGATTGCAAGATAACCAAACAAAACTTTTAGTGGATTTCTACTTATTTTATTAAATATCATCTCCACCAAACAGGACAAGCTTGCATCTGTTATAGTTTTGGAGAAAAATGTGTTCATTTCATGTATGCGCGAAATGCCTTAAAAATGGCTTTAAAATGGATTTGGAGCATGGAGACGATTATCTCGGGATTGCAAGATAACCAAACAAAACTTTTAGTGGATTTCTACTTATTTTATTAAATATCATCTCCACCAAACAGGACAAGCTTGCATCTGTTATAGTTTTGGAGAAAAATGTGTTCATTTCATGTATGCGCGAAATGCCTTAAAAATGGCTTTAAAATGGATTTGGAGCATGGAGACGATTATCTCGGGATTGCAAGATAACCAAACAAAACTTTTAGTGAATTTCTACTTATTTTATTAAATATCATCTCCACCAAACAAGACAAGCTTGCATGTGTTATAGTTTTGGAGAAAAATGTGTTCATTTCATGTATGCGCAAAATGCCTTTGAAATGGCTTTAAAATGGATTTGGAGCATGGAGACGATTATCTCAGGATGGCAATATAAACAAACGAAACTTTTAGTAGATTTCTATTTATTTTATTAAATATTATCTCCACCAAACAGGACAAGCTTGCATCTGTTATAGTTTTGGAGAAAAATGTGTTCATTTCATGTATGCGCGAAATGCCTTAAAAATGGCTTTAAAATGGATTTGGAGCATGGAGACGATTATCTCGGGATTGCAAGATAACCAAACAAAACTTTTAGTGGATTTCTACTTATTTTATTAAATATCATCTCCACCAAACAGGACAAGCTTGCATGTGTTATAGTTTTGGAGAAAAATGTGTTCATTTCATGTATGCGCAAAATGCCTTTGAAATGGCTTTAAAATGGATTTGGAGCATGGAGACGATTATCTCGGGATTGCAAGATAACCAAACAAAACTTTTAGTGGATTTCTACTTATTTTATTAAATATCATCTCCACCAAACAGGACAAGCTTGCATCTGTTATAGTTTTGGAGAAAAATGTGTTCATTTCATGTATGCGCGAAATGCCTTAAAAATGACTTTAAAATGGATTTGGAGCATGGAGACGATTATCTCGGGATTGCAAGATAACCAAACAAAACTTTTAGTGGATTTCTACTTATTTTATTAAATATCATCTCCACCAAACAGGACAAGCTTGCATCTGTTATAGTTTTGGAGAAAAATGTGTTCATTTCATGTATGCGCGAAATGCCTTAAAAATGGCTTTAAAATGGATTTGGAGCATGGAGACGATTATCTCGGGATTGCAAGATAACCAAACAAAACTTTTAGTGGATTTCTACTTATTTCATTAAATATCATCTCCACCAAACAGGACAAGCTTGCATGTGTTATAGTTTTGGAGAAAAATGTGTTCATTTCATGTATGCGCAAAATGCCTTTGAAATGGCTTTAAAAAGGATTTGGAGCATGGAGACGATTATCTCAGGATGGCAATATAAACAAACGAAACTTTTAGTAGATTTCTACTTATTTTATTAAATATCATCTCCACCAAACAGGACAAGCTTGCATCTGTTATAGTTTTGGAGAAAAATGTGTTCATTTCATGTATGCGCGAAATGCCTTAAAAATGGCTTTAAAATGGATTTAGAGCATGGAGACGATTATCTCGGGATTGCAAGATAACCAAACAAAACTTTTAGTGGATTTCTACTTATTTTATTAAATATCATCTCCACCAAACAGGACAAGCTTGCATCTGTTATAGTTTTGGAGAAAAATGTGTTCATTTCATGTATGAGCGAAATGCCTTAAAAATGGCTTTAAAATGGATTTGGAGCATGGAGACGATTATCTCGGGATTGCAAGATAACCAAACAAAACTTTTAGTGGATTTCTACTTATTTTATTAAATATCATCTCCACCAAACAGGACAAGCTTGCATCTGTTATAGTTTTGGAGAAAAATGTGTTCATTTCATGTATGCGCGAAATGCCTTAAAAATGGCTTTAAAATGGATTTGGAGCATGGAGACGATTATCTCGGGATTGCAAGATAACCAAACAAAACTTTTAGTGGATTTCTACTTATTTTATTAAATATCATCTCCACCAAACAGGACAAGCTTGCATGTGTTATAGTTTTGGAGAAAAATGTGTTCATTTCATGTATGCGCAAAATGCCTTTGAAATGGCTTTAAAATGGATTTGGAGCATGGAGACGATTATCTCGGGATTGCAAGATAACCAAACAAAACTTTTAGTGGATTTCTACTTATTTTATTAAATATCATCTCCACCAAACAGGACAAGCTTGCATCTGTTATAGTTTTGGAGAAAAATGTGTTCATTTCATGTATGCGCGAAATGCCTTAAAAATGACTTTAAAATGGATTTGGAGCATGGAGACGATTATCTCGGGATTGCAAGATAACCAAACAAAACTTTTAGTGGATTTCTACTTATTTTATTAAATATCATCTCCACCAAACAAGACAAGCTTGCATCTGTTATAGTTTTGGAGAAAAATGTGTTCATTTCATGTATGCGCGAAATGCCTTAAAAATGGCTTTAAAATGGATTTGGAGCATGGAGACGATTATCTCGGGATTGCAAGATAACCAAACAAAACTTTTAGTGGATTTCTACTTATTTTATTAAATATCATCTCCACCAAACAGGACAAGCTTGCATCTGTTATAGTTTTGGAGAAAAATGTGTTCATTTCATGTATGCGCGAAATGCCTTAAAAATGGCTTTAAAATGGATTTGGAGCATGGAGACGATTATCTCGGGATTGCAAGATAACCAAACAAAACTTTTAGTGGATTTCTTCTTATTTTATTAAATATCATCTCCACCAAACAGGACAAGCTTGCATGTGTTATAGTTTTGGAGAAAAATGTGTTCATTTCATGTATGCGCAAAATGCCTTTGAAATGGCTTTAAAATGGATTTGGAGCATGGAGACGATTATCTCAGGATGGCAATATAAACAAACGAAACTTTTAGTAGATTTCTACTTATTTTATTAAATATTATCTCCACCAAACAGGACAAGCTTGCATCTGTTATAGTTTTGGAGAAAAATGTGTTCATTTCATGTATGCGCGAAATGCCTTAAAAATGGCTTTAAAATGGATTTGGAGCATGGAGACGATTATCTCGGGATTGCAAGATAACCAAACAAAACTTTTAGTGGATTTCTACTTATTTTATTAAATATCATCTCCACTAAACAGGACAAGCTTGCATCTGTTATAGTTTTGGAGAAAAATGTGTTCATTTCATGTATGCGCGAAATGCCTTAAAAATGGCTTTAAAATGGATTTGGAGCATGGAGACGATTATCTCGGGATTGCAAGATAACCAAACAAAACTTTTAGTGGATTTCTACTTATTTTATTAAATATCATCTCCACCAAACAGGACAAGCTTGCATCTGTTATAGTTTTGGAGAAAAATGTGTTCATTTCATGTATGCGCGAAATGCCTTAAAAATGGCTTTAAAATGGATTTGGAGCATGGAGACGATTATCTCGGGATTGCAAGATAACCAAACAAAACTTTTAGTGGATTTCTACTTATTTTATTAAATATCATCTCCACCAAACAGGACAAGCTTGCATGTGTTATAGTTTTGGAGAAAAATGTGTTCATTTCATGTATGCGCAAAATGCCTTTGAAATGGCTTTAAAATGGATTTGGAGCATGGAGACGATTATCTCAGGATGGCAATATAAACAAACGAAACTTTTAGTAGATTTCTACTTATTTTATTAAATATCATCTCCACCAAACAGGACAAGCTTGCATCTGTTATAGTTTTGGAGAAAAATGTGTTCATTTCATGTATGCGCGAAATGCCTTAAAAATGGCTTTAAAATGGATTTGGAGCATGGAGACGATTATCTCGGGATTGCAAGATAACCAAACAAAACTTTTAGTGGATTTCTACTTATTTTATTAAATATCATCTCCACCAAACAGGACAAGCTTGCATCTGTTATAGTTTTGGAGAAAAATGTGTTCATTTCATGTATGCGCGAAATGCCTTAAAAATGGCTTTAAAATGGATTTGGAGCATGGAGACGATTATCTCGGGATTGCAATATAACCAAACAAAACTTTTAGTGGATTTCTACTTATTTTATTAAATATCATCTCCACCAAACAGGACAAGCTTGCATCTGTTATAGTTTTGGAGAAAAATGTGTTCATTTCATGTATGCGCGAAATGCCTTAAAAATGGCTTTAAAATGGATTTGGAGCATGGAGACGATTATCTCGGGATTGCAAGATAACCAAACAAAACTTTTAGTGGATTTCTACTTATTTTATTAAATATCATCTCCACCAAACAGGACAAGCTTGCATCTGTTATAGTTTTGGAGAAAAATGTGTTCATTTCATGTATGCGCGAAATGCCTTAAAAATGGCTTTAAAATGGATTTGGAGCATGGAGACGATTATCTCGGGATTGCAAGATAACCAAACAAAACTTTTAGTGGATTTCTACTTATTTTATTAAATATCATCTCCACCAAACAGGACAAGCTTGCATCTGTTATAGTTTTGGAGAAAAATGTGTTCATTTCATGTATGCGCGAAATGCCTTAAAAATGGCTTTAAAATGGATTTGGAGCATGGAGACGATTATCTCGGGATTGCAATATAACCAAACAAAACTTTTAGTGGATTTCTACTTATTTTATTAAATATCATCTCCACCAAACAGGACAAGCTTGCATCTGTTATAGTTTTGGAGAAAAATGTGTTCATTTCATGTATGCGCGAAATGCCTTAAAAATGGCTTTAAAATGGATTTGGAGCATGGAGACGATTATCTCGGGATTGCAAGATAACCAAACAAAACTTTTAGTGGATTTCTACTTATTTTATTAAATATCATCTCCACCAAACAGGACAAGCTTGCATCTGTTATAGTTTTGGAGAAAAATGTGTTCATTTCATGTATGCGCGAAATGCCTTAAAAATGGCTTTAAAATGGATTTGGAGCATGGAGACGATTATCTCGGGATTGCAAGATAACCAAACAAAACTTTTAGTGGATTTCTACTTATTTTATTAAATATCATCTCCACCAAACAGGACAAGCTTGCATCTGTTATAGTTTTGGAGAAAAATGTGTTCATTTCATGTATGCGCGAAATGCCTTAAAAATGGCTTTAAAATGGATTTGGAGCATGGAGACGATTATCTCGGGATTGCAAGATAACCAAACAAAACTTTTAGTGGATTTCTACTTATTTTATTAAATATCATCTCCACCAAACAGGACAAGCTTGCATGTGTTATAGTTTTGGAGAAAAATGTGTTCATTTCATGTATGCGCAAAATGCCTTTGAAATGGCTTTAAAATGGATTTGGAGCATGGAGACGATTATCTCGGGATTGCAAGATAACCAAACAAAACTTTTAGTGGATTTCTACTTATTTTATTAAATATCATCTCCACCAAACAGGACAAGCTTGCATCTGTTATAGTTTTGGAGAAAAATGTGTTCATTTCATGTATGCGCGAAATGCCTTAAAAATGACTTTAAAATGGATTTGGAGCATGGAGACGATTATCTCGGGATTGCAAGATAACCAAACAAAACTTTTAGTGGATTTCTACTTATTTTATTAAATATCATCTCCACCAAACAGGACAAGCTTGCATCTGTTATAGTTTTGGAGAAAAATGTGTTCATTTCATGTATGCGCGAAATGCCTTAAAAATGGCTTTAAAATGGATTTGGAGCATGGAGACGATTATCTCGGGATTGCAAGATAACCAAACAAAACTTTTAGTGGATTTCTACTTATTTTATTAAATATCATCTCCACCAAACAGGACAAGCTTGCATCTGTTATAGTTTTGGAGAAAAATGTGTTCATTTCATGTATGCGCGAAATGCCTTAAAAATGGCTTTAAAATGGATTTGGAGCATGGAGACGATTATCTCGGGATTGCAAGATAACCAAACAAAACTTTTAGTGGATTTCTTCTTATTTTATTAAATATCATCTCCACCAAACAGGACAAGCTTGCATGTGTTATAGTTTTGGAGAAAAATGTTTTCATTTCATGTATGCGCAAAATGCCTTTGAAATGGCTTTAAAATGGATTTGGAGCATGGAGACGATTATCTCAGGATGGCAATATAAACAAACGAAACTTTTAGTAGATTTCTACTTATTTTATTAAATATTATCTCCACCAAACAGGACAAGCTTGCATCTGTTATAGTTTTGGAGAAAAATGTGTTCATTTCATGTATGCGCGAAATGCCTTAAAAATGGCTTTAAAATGGATTTGGAGCATGGAGACGATTATCTCGGGATTGCAAGATAACCAAACAAAACTTTTAGTGGATTTCTACTTATTTTATTAAATATCATCTCCACTAAACAGGACAAGCTTGCATCTGTTATAGTTTTGGAGAAAAATGTGTTCATTTCATGTATGCGCGAAATGCCTTAAAAATGGCTTTAAAATGGATTTGGAGCATGGAGACGATTATCTCGGGATTGCAAGATAACCAAACAAAACTTTTAGTGGATTTCTACTTATTTTATTAAATATCATCTCCACCAAACAGGACAAGCTTGCATCTGTTATAGTTTTGGAGAAAAATGTGTTCATTTCATGTATGCGCGAAATGCCTTAAAAATGGCTTTAAAATGGATTTGGAGCATGGAGACGATTATCTCGGGATTGCAAGATAACCAAACAAAACTTTTAGTGGATTTCTACTTATTTTATTAAATATCATCTCCACCAAACAGGACAAGCTTGCATCTGTTATAGTTTTGGAGAAAAATGTGTTCATTTCATGTATGCGCGAAATGCCTTAAAAATGGCTTTAAAATGGATTTGGAGCATGGAGACGATTATCTCGGGATTGCAAGATAACCAAACAAAACTTTTAGTGGATTTCTACTTATTTTATTAAATATCATCTCCACCAAACAGGACAAGCTTGCATCTGTTATAGTTTTAGAGAAAAATGTGTTCATTTCATGTATTCGCGAAATGCCTTAAAAATGGCTTTAAAATGGATTTGGAGCATGGAGACGATTATCTCGGGATTGCAATATAACCAAACAAAACTTTTAGTGGATTTCTACTTATTTTATTAAATATCATCTCCACCAAACAGGACAAGCTTGCATCTGTTATAGTTTTGGAGAAAAATGTGTTCATTTCATGTATGCGCGAAATGCCTTAAAAATGGCTTTAAAATGGATTTGGAGCATGGAGACGATTATCTCGGGATTGCAAGATAACCAAACAAAACTTTTAGTGGATTTCTACTTATTTTATTAAATATCATCTCCACCAAACAGGACAAGCTTGCATGTGTTATAGTTTTGGAGAAAAATGTGTTCATTTCATGTATGCGCAAAATGCCTTTGAAATGGCTTTAAAATGGATTTGGAGCATGGAGACGATTATCTCGGGATTGCAAGATAACCAAACAAAACTTTTAGTGGATTTCTACTTATTTTATTAAATATCATCTCCACCAAACAGGACAAGCTTGCATCTGTTATAGTTTTGGAGAAAAATGTGTTCATTTCATGTATGCGCGAAATGCCTTAAAAATGGCTTTAAAATGGATTTGGAGCATGGAGACGATTATCTCGGGATTGCAAGATAACCAAACAAAACTTTTAGTGGATTTCTACTTATTTTATTAAATATCATCTCCACCAAACAGGACAAGCTTGCATCTGTTATAGTTTTGGAGAAAAATGTGTTCATTTCATGTATGCGCGAAATGCCTTAAAATGGCTTTAAAATGGATTTGGAGCATGGAGACGATTATCTCGGGATTGCAAGATAACCAAACAAAACTTTTAGTGGATTTCTACTTATTTTATTAAATATCATCTCCACCAAACAGGACAAGCTTGCATGTGTTATAGTTTTGGAGAAAAATGTGTTCATTTCATGTATGCGCAAAATGCCTTTGAAATGGCTTTAAAATGGATTTGGAGCATGGAGACGATTATCTCAGGATGGCAATATAAACAAACGAAACTTTTAGTAGATTTCTACTTATTTTATTAAATATTATCTCCACCAAACAGGACAAGCTTGCATCTGTTATAGTTTTGGAGAAAAATGTGTTCATTTCATGTATGCGCGAAATGCCTTAAAAATGGCTTTAAAATGGATTTGGAGCATGGAGACGATTATCTCGGGATTGCAAGATAACCAAACAAAACTTTTAGTGGATTTCTACTTATTTTATTAAATATCATCTCCACCAAACAGGACAAGCTTGCATGTGTTATAGTTTTGGAGAAAAATGTGTTCATTTCATGTATGCGCAAAATGCCTTTGAAATGGCTTTAAAATGGATTTGGAGCATGGAGACGATTATCTCGGGATTGCAAGATAACCAAACAAAACTTTTAGTGGATTTCTACTTATTTTATTAAATATCATCTCCACCAAACAGGACAAGCTTGCATCTGTTATAGTTTTGGAGAAAAATGTGTTCATTTCATGTATGCGCGAAATGCCTTAAAAATGGCTTTAAAATGGATTTGGAGCATGGAGACGATTATCTCGGGATTGCAAGATAACCAAACAAAACTTTTAGTGGATTTCTACTTATTTTATTAAACATCATCTCCACCAAACAGGACAAGCTTGCATCTGTTATAGTTTTGGAGAAAAATGTGTTCATTTCATGTATGCGCGAAATGCCTTAAAAATGGCTTTAAAATGGATTTGGAGCATGGAGACGATTATCTCGGGATTGCAAGATAACCAAACAAAACTTTTAGTGGATTTCTACTTATTTTATTAAATATCATCTCCACCAAACAGGACAAGCTTGCATGTGTTATAGTTTTGGAGAAAAATGTGTTCATTTCATGTATGCGCAAAATGCCTTTGAAATGGCTTTAAAATGGATTTGGAGCATGGAGACGATTATCTCAGGATGGCAATATAAACAAACGAAACTTTTAGTAGATTTCTACTTATTTTATTAAATATTATCTCCACCAAACAGGACAAGCTTGCATCTGTTATAGTTTTGGAGAAAAATGTGTTCATTTCATGTATGCGCGAAATGCCTTAAAAATGGCTTTAAAATGGATTTGGAGCATGGAGACGATTATCTCGGGATTGCAAGATAACCAAACAAAACTTTTAGTGGATTTCTACTTATTTTATTAAATATCATCTCCACCAAACAGGACAAGCTTGCATGTGTTATAGTTTTGGAGAAAAATGTGTTCATTTCATGTATGCGCAAAATGCCTTTGAAATGGCTTTAAAATGGATTTGGAGCATGGAGACGATTATCTCGGGATTGCAAGATAACCAAACAAAACTTTTAGTGGATTTCTACTTATTTTATTAAATATCATCTCCACCAAACAGGACAAGCTTGCATCTGTTATAGTTTTGGAGAAAAATGTGTTCATTTCATGTATGCGCGAAATGCCTTAAAAATGGCTTTAAAATGGATTTGGAGCATGGAGACGATTATCTCGGGATTGCAAGATAACCAAACAAAACTTTTAGTGGATTTCTACTTATTTTATTAAATATCATCTCCACCAAACAGGACAAGCTTGCATCTGTTATAGTTTTGGAGAAAAATGTGTTCATTTCATGTATGCGCGAAATGCCTTAAAAATGGCTTTAAAATGGATTTGGAGCATGGAGACGATTATCTCGGGATTGCAAGATAACCAAACAAAACTTTTAGTGGATTTCTACTTATTTTATTAAATATCATCTCCACCAAACAGGACAAGCTTGCATCTGTTATAGTTTTGGAGAAAAATGTGTTCATTTCATGTATGCGCGAAATGCCTTAAAAATGGCTTTAAAATGGATTTGGAGCATGGAGACGATTATCTCGGGATTGCAAGATAACCAAACAAAACTTTTAGTGGATTTCTACTTATTTTATTAAATATCATCTCCACCAAACAGGACAAGCTTGCATGTGTTATAGTTTTGGAGAAAAATGTGTTCATTTCATGTATGCGCAAAATGCCTTTGAAATGGCTTTAAAATGGATTTGGAGCATGGAGACGATTATCTCAGGATGGCAATATAAACAAACGAAACTTTTAGTAGATTTCTACTTATTTTATTAAATATTATCTCCACCAAACAGGACAAGCTTGCATCTGTTATAGTTTTGGAGAAAAATGTGTTCATTTCATGTATGCGCGAAATGCCTTCAAAATGGCTTTAAAATGGATTTGGAGCATGGAGACGATTATCTCGGGATTGCAAGATAACCAAACAAAACTTTTAGTGGATTTCTACTTATTTTATTAAATATCATCTCCACCAAACAGGACAAGCTTGCATCTGTTATAGTTTTGGAGAAAAATGTGTTCATTTCATGTATGCGCGAAATGCCTTAAAAATGGCTTTAAAATGGATTTGGAGCATGGAGACGATTATCTCGGGATTGCAAGATAACCAAACAAAACTTTTAGTGGATTTCTACTTATTTTATTAAATATCATCTCCACCAAACAGGACAAGCTTGCATGTGTTATAGTTTTGGAGAAAAATGTGTTCATTTCATGTATGCGCAAAATTCATTTGAAATGGCTTTAAAATGGATTTGGAGCATGGAGACGATTATCTCAGGATGGCAATATAAACAAACGAAACTTTTAGTAGATTTCTACTTATTTTATTAAATATTATCTCCACCAAACAGGACAAGCTTGCATCTGTTATAGTTTTGGAGAAAAATGTGTTCATTTCATGTATGCGCGAAATGCCTTAAAAATGGCTTTAAAATGGATTTGGAGCATGGAGACGATTATCTCGGGATTGCAAGATAACCAAACAAAACTTTTAGTGGATTTCTACTTATTTTATTAAATATCATCTCCACCAAACAGGACAAGCTTGCATCTGTTATAGTTTTGGAGAAAAATGTGTTCATTTCATGTATGCGCGAAATGCCTTAAAAATGGCTTTAAAATGGATTTGGAGCATGGAGACGATTATCTCGGGATTGCAAGATAACCAAACAAAACTTTTAGTGGATTTCTACTTATTTGATTAAATATCATCTCCACCAAACAGGACAAGCTTGCATCTGTTATAGTTTTGGAGAAAAATGTGTTCATTTCATGTATGCGCGAAATGCCTTAAAAATGGCTTTAAAATGGATTTGGAGCATGGAGACGATTATCTCGGGATTGCAAGATAACCAAACAAAACTTTTAGTGGATTTCTACTTATTTTATTAAATATCATCTCCACCAAACAGGACCAGCTTGCATCTGTTATAGTTTTGGAGAAAAATGTGTTCATTTCATGTATGCGCAAAATGCCTTTGAAATGGCTTTAAAATGGATTTGGAGCATGGAGACGATTATCTCAGGATGGCAATATAAACAAACGAAACTTTTAGTAGATTTCTACTTATTTTATTAAATATTATCTCCACCAAACAGGACAAGCTTGCATCTGTTATAGTTTTGGAGAAAAATGTGTTCATTTCATGTATGCGCAAAATGCCTTTGAAATGGCTTTAAAATGGATTTGGAGCATGGAGACGATTATCTCAGGATGGCAATATAAACAAACGAAACTTTTAGTAGATTTCTACTTATTTTATTAAATATTATCTCCACCAAACAGGACAAGCTTGCATCTGTTATAGTTTTGGAGAAAAATGTGTTCATTTCATGTATGCGCGAAATGCCTTAAAAATGGCTTTAAAATGGATTTGGAGCATGGAGACGATTATCTCGGGATTGCAAGATAACCAAACAAAACTTTTAGTGGATTTCTACTCATTTTATTAAATATCATCTCCACCAAACAGGACAAGCTTGCATCTGTTATAGTTTTGGAGAAAAATGTGTTCATTTCATGTATGCGCGAAATGCCTTAAAAATGGCTTTAAAATGGATTTGGAGCATGGAGACGATTATCTCGGGATTGCAAGATAACCAAACAAAACTTTTAGTGGATTTCTACTTATTTTATTAAATATCATCTCCACCAAACAGGACAAGCTTGCATGTGTTATAGTTTTGGAGAAAAATGTGTTCATTTCATGTATGCGCAAAATGCCTTTGAAATGGCTTTAAAATGGATTTGGAGCATGGAGACGATTATCTCAGGATGGCAATATAAACAAACGAAACTTTTAGTAGATTTCTACTTATTTTATTAAATATTATCTCCACCAAACAGGACAAGCTTGCATCTGTTATAGTTTTGGAGAAAAATGTGTTCATTTCATGTATGCGCGAAATGCCTTAAAAATGGCTTTAAAATGGATTTGGAGCATGGAGACGATTATCTCGGGATTGCAAGATAACCAAACAAAACTTTTAGTGGATTTCTACTTATTTTATTAAATATCATCTCCACCAAACAGGACAAGCTTGCATCTGTTATAGTTTTAGAGAAAAATGTGTTCATTTCATGTATTCGCGAAATGCCTTAAAAATGGCTTTAAAATGGATTTGGAGCATGGAGACGATTATCTCGGGATTGCAATATAACCAAACAAAACTTTTAGTGGATTTCTACTTATTTTATTACATATCATCTCCACCAAACAGGACAAGCTTGCATCTGTTATAGTTTTGGAGAAAAATGTGTTCATTTCATGTATGCGCGAAATGCCTTAAAAATGGCTTTAAAATGGATTTGGAGCATGGAGACGATTATCTCGGGATTGCAAGATAACCAAACAAAACTTTTAGTGGATTTCTACTTATTTTATTAAATATCATCTCCACCAAACAGGACAAGCTTGCATGTGTTATAGTTTTGGAGAAAAATGTGTTCATTTCATGTATGCGCAAAATGCCTTTGAAATGGCTTTAAAATGGATTTGGAGCATGGAGACGATTATCTCGGGATTGCAAGATAACCAAACAAAACTTTTAGTGGATTTCTACTTATTTTATTAAATATCATCTCCACCAAACAGGACAAGCTTGCATCTGTTATAGTTTTGGAGAAAAATGTGTTCATTTCATGTATGCGCGAAATGCCTTAAAAATGACTTTAAAATGGATTTGGAGCATGGAGACGATTATCTCGGGATTGCAAGATAACCAAACAAAACTTTTAGTGGATTTCTACTTATTTTATTAAATATCATCTCCACCAAACAGGACAAGCTTGCATCTGTTATAGTTTTGGAGAAAAATGTGTTCATTTCATGTATGCGCGAAATGCCTTAAAAATGGCTTTAAAATGGATTTGGAGCATGGAGACGATTATCTCGGGATTGCAAGATAACCAAACAAAACTTTTAGTGGATTTCTACTTATTTTATTAAATATCATCTCCACCAAACAGGACAAGCTTGCATCTGTTATAGTTTTGGAGAAAAATGTGTTCATTTCATGTATGCGCGAAATGCCTTAAAATGGCTTTAAAATGGATTTGGAGCATGGAGACGATTATCTCGGGATTGCAAGATAACCAAACAAAACTTTTAGTGGCTTTCTACTTATTTTATTAAATATCATCTCCACCAAACAGGACAAGCTTGCATGTGTTATAGTTTTGGAGAAAAATGTGTTCATTTCATGTATGCGCAAAATGCCTTTGAAATGGCTTTAAAATGGATTTGGAGCATGGAGACGATTATCTCAGGATTGCAAGATAACCAAACAAAACTTTTAGTGGATTTCTACTTATTTTATTAAATATCATCTCCACCAAACAGGACAAGCTTGCATCTGTTATAGTTTTGGAGAAAAATGTGTTCATTTCATGTATGCGCGAAATGCCTTAAAAATGGCTTTAAAATGGATTTGGAGCATGGAGACGATTATCTCGGGATTGCAAGATAACCAAACAAAACTTTTAGTGGATTTCTACTTATTTTATTAAATATCATCTCCACCAAACAGGACAAGCTTGCATCTGTTATAGTTTTGGAGAAAAATGTGTTCATTTCATGTATGCGCGAAATGCCTTAAAAATGGCTTTAAAATGGATTTGGAGCATGGAGACGATTATCTCGGGATTGCAAGATAACCAAACAAAACTTTTAGTGGATTTCTACTTATTTTATTAAATATCATCTCCACCAAACAGGACAAGCTTGCATCTGTTATAGTTTTGGAGAAAAATGTGTTCATTTCATGTATGCGCGAAATGCCTTAAAAATGGCTTTAAAATGGATTTGGAGCATGGAGACGATTATCTCGGGATTGCAAGATAACCAAACAAAACTTTTAGTGGATTTCTACTTATTTTATTAAATATCATCTCCACCAAACAGGACAAGCTTGCATGTGTTATAGTTTTGGAGAAAAATGTGTCCATTTCATGTATGCGCAAAATGCCTTTGAAATGGCTTTAAAATGGATTTGGAGCATGGAGACGATTATCTCAGGATGGCAATATAAACAAACGAAACTTTTAGTAGATTTCTACTTATTTTATTAAATATTATCTCCACCAAACAGGACAAACTTGCATCTGTTATAGTTTTGGAGAAAAATGTGTTCATTTCATGTATGCACGAAATGCCTTAAAAATGGCTTTAAAATGGATTTGGAGCATGGAGACGATAATCTCGGGATTGCAAGATAACCAAACAAAACTTTTAGTGGATTTCTACTTATTTTATTAAATATCATCTCCACCAAACAGGACAAGCTTGCATCTGTTATAGTTTTGGAGAAAAATGTGTTCATTTCATGTATGCGCGAAATGCCTTAAAAATGGCTTTAAAATGGATTTGGAGCATGGAGACGATTATCTCGGGATTGCAAGATAACCAAACAAAACTTTTAGTGGATTTCTACTTATTTTATTAAATATCATCTCCACCAAACAGGACAAGCTTGCATCTGTTATAGTTTTGGAGAAAAATGTGTTCATTTCATGTATGCGCGAAATGCCTTAAAAATGGCTTTAAAATGGATTTGGAGCATGGAGACGATTATCTCGGGATTGCAAGATAACCAAACAAAACTTTTAGTGGATTTCTACTTATTTTATTAAATATCATCTCCACCAAACAGGACAAGCTTGCATCTGTTATAGTTTTGGAGAAAAATGTGTTCATTTCATGTATGCGCGAAATGCCTTAAAAATGGCTTTAAAATGGATTTGGAGCATGGAGACGATTATCTCGGGATTGCAAGATAACCAAACAAAACTTTTAGTGGATTTCTACTTATTTTATTAAATATCATCTCCACCAAACAGGACAAGCTTGCATCTGTTATAGTTTTGGAGAAAAATGTGTTCATTTCATGTATGCGCGAAATGCCTTAAAAATGGCTTTAAAATGGATTTGGAGCATGGAGACGATTATCTCGGGATTGCAAGATAACCAAACAAAACTTTTAGTGGATTTCTACTTATTTTATTAAATATCATCTCCACCAAACAGGACAAGCTTGCATGTGTTATAGTTTTGGAGAAAAATGTGTTCATTTCATGTATGCGCAAAATGCCTTTGAAATGGCTTTAAAATGGATTTGGAGCATGGAGACGATTATCTCAGGATGGCAATATAAACAAACGAAACTTTTAGTAGATTTCTACTTATTTTATTAAATATTATCTCCACCAAACAGGACAAGCTTGCATCTGTTATAGTTTTGGAGAAAAATGTGTTCATTTCATGTATGCGCGAAATGCCTTCAAAATGGCTTTAAAATGGATTTGGAGCATGGAGACGATTATCTCGGGATTGCAAGATAACCAAACAAAACTTTTAGTGGATTTCTACTTATTTTATTAAATATCATCTCCACCAAACAGGACAAGCTTGCATCTGTTATAGTTTTGGAGAAAAATGTGTTCATTTCATGTATGCGCGAAATGCCTTAAAAATGGCTTTAAAATGGATTTGGAGCATGGAGACGATTATCTCGGGATTGCAAGATAACCAAACAAAACTTTTAGTGGATTTCTACTTATTTTATTAAATATCATCTCCACCAAACAGGACAAGCTTGCATGTGTTATAGTTTTGGAGAAAAATGTGTTCATTTCATGTATGCGCAAAATGCCTTTGAAATGGCTTTAAAATGGATTTGGAGCATGGAGACGATTATCTCAGGATGGCAATATAAACAAACGAAACTTTTAGTAGATTTCTACTTATTTTATTAAATATTATCTCCACCAAACAGGACAAGCTTGCATCTGTTATAGTTTTGGAGAAAAATGTGTTCATTTCATGTATGCGCGAAATGCCTTAAAAATGGCTTTAAAATGGATTTGGAGCATGGAGACGATTATCTCGGGATTGCAAGATAACCAAACAAAACTTTTAGTGGATTTCTACTCATTTTATTAAATATCATCTCCACCAAACAGGACAAGCTTGCATCTGTTATAGTTTTGGAGAAAAATGTGTTCATTTCATGTATGCGCGAAATGCCTTAAAAATGGCTTTAAAATGGATTTGGAGCATGGAGACGATTATCTCGGGATTGCAAGATAACCAAACAAAACTTTTAGTGGATTTCTACTTATTTTATTAAATATCATCTCCACCAAACAGGACAAGCTTGCATGTGTTATAGTTTTGGAGAAAAATGTGTTCATTTCATGTATGCGCAAAATGCCTTTGAAATGGCTTTAAAATGGATTTGGAGCATGGAGACGATTATCTCAGGATGGCAATATAAACAAACGAAACTTTTAGTAGATTTCTACTTATTTTATTAAATATTATCTCCACCAAACAGGACAAGCTTGCATCTGTTATAGTTTTGGAGAAAAATGTGTTCATTTCATGTATGCGCGAAATGCCTTAAAAATGGCTTTAAAATGGATTTGGAGCATGGAGACGATTATCTCGGGATTGCAAGATAACCAAACAAAACTTTTAGTGGATTTCTACTTATTTTATTAAATATCATCTCCACCAAACAGGACAAGCTTGCATCTGTTATAGTTTTAGAGAAAAATGTGTTCATTTCATGTATTCGCGAAATGCCTTAAAATGGCTTTAAAATGGATTTGGAGCATGGAGACGATTATCTCGGGATTGCAATATAACCAAACAAAACTTTTAGTGGATTTCTACTTATTTTATTAAATATCATCTCCACCAAACAGGACAAGCTTGCATCTGTTATAGTTTTGGAGAAAAATGTGTTCATTTCATGTATGCGCGAAATGCCTTAAAAATGGCTTTAAAATGGATTTGGAGCATGGAGACGATTATCTCGGGATTGCAAGATAACCAAACAAAACTTTTAGTGGATTTCTACTTATTTTATTAAATATCATCTCCACCAAACAGGACAAGCTTGCATGTGTTATAGTTTTGGAGAAAAATGTGTTCATTTCATGTATGCGCAAAATGCCTTTGAAATGGCTTTAAAATGGATTTGGAGCATGGAGACGATTATCTCGGGATTGCAAGATAACCAAACAAAACTTTTAGTGGATTTCTACTTATTTTATTAAATATCATCTCCACCAAACAGGACAAGCTTGCATCTGTTATAGTTTTGGAGAAAAATGTGTTCATTTCATGTATGCGCGAAATGCCTTAAAAATGACTTTAAAATGGATTTGGAGCATGGAGACGATTATCTCGGGATTGCAAGATAACCAAACAAAACTTTTAGTGGATTTCTACTTATTTTATTAAATATCATCTCCACCAAACAGGACAAGCTTGCATCTGTTATAGTTTTGGAGAAAAATGTGTTCATTTCATGTATGCGCGAAATGCCTTAAAATGGCTTTAAAATGGATTTGGAGCATGGAGACGATTATCTCGGGATTGCAAGATAACCAAACAAAACTTTTAGTGGCTTTCTACTTATTTTATTAAATATCATCTCCACCAAACAGGACAAGCTTGCATGTGTTATAGTTTTGGAGAAAAATGTGTTCATTTCATGTATGCGCAAAATGCCTTTGAAATGGCTTTAAAATGGATTTGGAGCATGGAGACGATTATCTCAGGATTGCAAGATAACCAAACAAAACTTTTAGTGGATTTCTACTTATTTTATTAAATATCATCTCCACCAAACAGGACAAGCTTGCATCTGTTATAGTTTTGGAGAAAAATGTGTTCATTTCATGTATGCGCGAAATGCCTTAAAAATGGCTTTAAAATGGATTTGGAGCATGGAGACGATTATCTCAGGATTGCAAGATAACCAAACAAAACTTTTAGTGGATTTCTACTTATTTTATTAAATATCATCTCCACCAAACAGGACAAGCTTGCATCTGTTATAGTTTTGGAGAAAAATGTGTTCATTTCATGTATGCGCGAAATGCCTTAAAAATGGCTTTAAAATGGATTTGGAGCATGGAGACGATTATCTCGGGATTGCAAGATAACCAAACAAAACTTTTAGTGGATTTCTACTTATTTTATTAAATATCATCTCCACCAAACAGGACAAGCTTGCATCTGTTATAGTTTTGGAGAAAAATGTGTTCATTTCATGTATGCGCGAAATGCCTTAAAAATGGCTTTAAAATGGATTTGGAGCATGGAGACGATTATCTCGGGATTGCAAGATAACCAAACAAAACTTTTAGTGGATTTCTACTTATTTTATTAAATATCATCTCCACCAAACAGGACAAGCTTGCATCTGTTATAGTTTTGGAGAAAAATGTGTTCATTTCATGTATGCGCGAAATGCCTTAAAAATGGCTTTAAAATGGATTTGGAGCATGGAGACGATTATCTCGGGATTGCAAGATAACCAAACAAAACTTTTAGTGGATTTCTACTTATTTTATTAAATATCATCTCCACCAAACAGGACAAGCTTGCATGTGTTATAGTTTTGGAGAAAAATGTGTCCATTTCATGTATGCGCAAAATGCCTTTGAAATGGCTTTAAAATGGATTTGGAGCATGGAGACGATTATCTCAGGATGGCAATATAAACAAACGAAACTTTTAGTAGATTTCTACTTATTTTATTAAATATTATCTCCACCAAACAGGACAAACTTGCATCTGTTATAGTTTTGGAGAAAAATGTGTTCATTTCATGTATGCACGAAATGCCTTAAAAATGGCTTTAAAATGGATTTGGAGCATGGAGACGATTATCTCGGGATTGCAAGATAACCAAACAAAACTTTTAGTGGATTTCTACTTATTTTATTAAATATCATCTCCACCAAACAGGACAAGCTTGCATCTGTTATAGTTTTGGAGAAAAATGTGTTCATTTCATGTATGCGCGAAATGCCTTAAAAATGGCTTTAAAATGGATTTGGAGCATGGAGACGATTATCTCGGGATTGCAAGATAACCAAACAAAACTTTTAGTGGATTTCTACTTATTTTATTAAATATCATCTCCACCAAACAGGACAAGCTTGCATGTGTTATAGTTTTGGAGAAAAATGTGTTCATTTCATGTATGCGCAAAATGCCTTTGAAATGGCTTTAAAATGGATTTGGAGCATGGAGACGATTATCTCAGGATGGCAATATAAACAAACGAAACTTTTAGTAGATTTCTACTTATTTTATTAAATATTATCTCCACCAAACAGGACAAGCTTGCATCTGTTATAGTTTTGGAGAAAAATGTGTTCATTTCATGTATGCGCGAAATGCCTTAAAAATGGCTTTAAAATGGATTTGGAGCATGGAGACGATTATCTCGGGATTGCAAGATAACCAAACAAAACTTTTAGTGGATTTCTACTTATTTTATTAAATATCATCTCCACCAAACAGGACAAGCTTGCATCTGTTATAGTTTTGGAGAAAAATGTGTTCATTTCATGTATGCGCGAAATGCCTTAAAAATGGCTTTAAAATGGATTTGGAGCATGGAGACGATTATCTCGGGATTGCAAGATAACCAAACAAAACTTTTAGTGGATTTCTACTTATTTTATTAAATATCATCTCCACCAAACAGGACAAGCTTGCATGTGTTATAGTTTTGGAGAAAAATGTGTTCATTTCATGTATGCGCGAAATGCCTTAAAAATGGCTTTAAAATGGATTTGGAGCATGGAGACGATTATCTCGGGATTGCAAGATAACCAAACAAAACTTTTAGTGGATTTCTACTTATTTTATTAAATATCATCTCCACCAAACAGGACAAGCTTGCATGTGTTATAGTTTTGGAGAAAAATGTGTCCATTTCATGTATGCGCAAAATGCCTTTGAAATGGCTTTAAAATGGATTTGGAGCATGGAGACGATTATCTCAGGATGGCAATATAAACAAACGAAACTTTTAGTAGATTTCTACTTATTTTATTAAATATTATCTCCACCAAACAGGACAAACTTGCATCTGTTATAGTTTTGGAGAAAAATGTGTTCATTTCATGTATGCACGAAATGCCTTAAAAATGGCTTTAAAATGGATTTGGAGCATGGAGACGATTATCTCGGGATTGCAAGATAACCAAACAAAACTTTTAGTGGATTTCTACTTATTTTATTAAATATCATCTCCACCAAACAGGACAAGCTTGCATCTGTTATAGTTTTGGAGAAAAATGTGTTCATTTCATGTATGCGCGAAATGCCTTAAAAATGGCTTTAAAATGGATTTGGAGCATGGAGACGATTATCTCGGGATTGCAAGATAACCAAACAAAACTTTTAGTGGATTTCTACTTATTTTATTAAATATCATCTCCACCAAACAGGACAAGCTTGCATGTGTTATAGTTTTGGAGAAAAATGTGTTCATTTCATGTATGCACAAAATGCCTTTGAAATGGCTTTAAAATAAATTTGGAGCATGGAGACGATTATCTCAGGATGGCAATATAAACAAACGAAACTTTTAGTAGATTTCTACTTATTTTATTAAATATTATCTCCACCAAACAGGACAAGCTTGCATCTGTTATAGTTTTGGAGAAAAATGTGTTCATTTCATGTATGCGCGAAATGCCTTAAAAATGGCTTTAAAATGGATTTGGAGCATGGAGACGATTATCTCGGGATTGCAAGATAACCAAACAAAACTTTTAGTGGATTTCTACTTATTTTATTAAATATCATCTCCACCAAACAGGACAAGCTTGCATCTGTTATAGTTTTGGAGAAAAATGTGTTCATTTCATGTATGCGCGAAATGCCTTAAAAATGGCTTTAAAATGGATTTGGAGCATGGAGACGATTATCTCGGGATTGCAAGATAACCAAACAAAACTTTTAGTGGATTTCTACTTATTTTATTAAATATCATCTCCACCAAACAGGACAAGCTTGCATGTGTTATAGTTTTGGAGAAAAATGTGTTCATTTCATGTATGCGCAAAATGCCTTTGAAATGGCTTTAAAATGGATTTGGAGCATGGAGACGATTATCTCAGGATGGCAATATAAACAAACGAAACTTTTAGTAGATTTCTACTTATTTTATTAAATATTATCTCCACCAAACAGGACAAGCTTGCATCTGTTATAGTTTTGGAGAAAAATGTGTTCATTTCATGTATGCGCGAAATGCCTTAAAAATGGCTTTAAAATGGATTTGGAGCATAGAGACGATTATCTCGGGATTGCAAGATAACCAAACAAAACTTTTAGTGGATTTCTACTTATTTTATTAAATATCATCTCCACCAAACAGGACAAGCTTGCATCTGTTATAGTTTTGGAGAAAAATGTGTTCATTTCATGTATGCGCGAAATGCCTTAAAAATGGCTTTAAAATGGATTTGGAGCATGGAGACGATTATCTCGGGATTGCAAGATAACCAAACAAAACTTTTAGTGGATTTCTACTTATTTTATTAAATATCATCTCCACCAAACAGGACAAGCTTGCATGTGTTATAGTTTTGGAGAAAAATGTGTTCATTTCATGTATGCGCAAAATGCCTTTGAAATGGCTTTAAAATGGATTTGGAGCATGGAGACGATTATCTCAGGATGGCAATATGAACAAACGAAACTTTTAGTAGATTTCTACTTATTTTATTAAATATTATCTCCACCAAACAGGACAAGCTTGCATCTGTTATAGTTTTGGAGAAAAATGTGTTCATTTCATGTATGCGCGAAATGCCTTAAAAATGGCTTTAAAATGGATTTGGAGCATGGAGACGATTATCACGGGATTGCAAGATAACCAAACAAAACTTTTAGTGGATTTCTACTTATTTTATTAAATATCATCTCCACCAAACAGGACAAGCTTGCATCTGTTATAGTTTTGGAGAAAAATGTGTTCATTTCATGTATGCGCGAAATGCCTTAAAAATGGCTTTAAAATGGATTTGGAGCATGGAGACGATTATCTCGGGATTGCAAGATAACCAAACAAAATTTTTAGTGGATTTCTACTTATTTTATTAAATATCATCTCCACCAAACAGGACAAGCTTGCATCTGTTATAGTTTTGGAGAAAAATGTGTTCATTTCATGTATGCGCGAAATGCCTTAAAAATGGCTTTAAAATGGATTTGGAGCATGGAGACGATTATCTCGGGATTGCAAGATAACCAAACAAAACTTTTAGTGGATTTCTACTTATTTTATTAAATATCATCTCCACCAAACAGGACAAGCTGGCATCTGTTATAGTTTTGGAGAAAAATGTGTTCATTTCATGTATGCGCGAAATGCCTTAAAAATGGCTTTAAAATGGATTTGGAGCATGGAGACGATTATCTCGGGATTGCAAGATAACCAAACAAAACTTTTAGTGGATTTCTACTTACTTTATTAAATATCATCTCCACCAAACAGGACAAGCTTGCATCTGTTATAGTTTTGGAGAAAAATGTGTTCATTTCATGTATGCGCGAAATGCCTTAAAAATGGCTTTAAAATGGATTTGGAGCATGGAGACGATTATCTCGGGATTGCAAGATAACAAAACAAAACTTTTAGTGGATTTCTACTTATTTTATTAAATATCATCTCCACCAAACAGGACAAGCTTGCATCTGTTATAGTTTTGGAGAAAAATGTGTTCATTTCATGTATGCGCGAAATGCCTTAAAAATGGCTTTAAAATGGATTTGGAGCATGGAGACGATTATCTCGGGATTGCAAGATAACCAAACAAAACTTTTAGTGGATTTCTACTTATTTTATTAAATATCATCTCCACCAAACAGGACAAGCTTGCATCTGTTATAGTTTTGGAGAAAAATGTGTTCATTTCATGTATGCGCGAAATGCCTTAAAAATGGCTTTAAAATGGATTTGGAGCATGGAGACGATTATCTCGGGATTGCAAGATAACCAAACAAAACTTTTAGTTGATTTCTACTTATTTTATTAAATATCATCTCCACCAAACAGGACAAGCTTGCATGTGTTATAGTTTTGGAGAAAAATGTGTTCATTTCATGTATGCGCAAAATGCCTTTGAAATGGCTTTAAAATGGATTTGGAGCATGGAGACGATTATCTCAGGATGGCAATATAAACAAACGAAACTTTTAGTAGATTTCTACTTATTTTATTAAATATTATCTCCACCAAACAGGACAAGCTTGCATCTGTTATAGTTTTGGAGAAAAATGTGTTCATTTCATGTATGCGCGAAATGCCTTAAAAATGGCTTTAAAATGGATTTGGAGCATGGAGACGATTATTTTGGGATTGCAAGATAACCAAACAAAACTTTTAGTGGATTTCTACTTATTTTATTAAATATCATCTCCACCAAACAGGACAAGCTTGCATCTGTTATAGTTTTGGAGAAAAATGTGTTCATTTCATGTATGCGCGAAATGCCTTAAAAATGGCTTTAAAATGGATTTGGAGCATGGAGACGATTATCTCGGGATTGCAAGATAACCAAACAAAACTTTTAGTGGATTTCTACTTATTTTATTAAATATCATCTCCACCAAACAGGACAAGCTTGCATGTGTTATAGTTTTGGAGAAAAATGTGTTCATTTCATGTATGCGCAAAATGCCTTTGAAATGGCTTTAAAATGGATTTGGAGCATGGAGACGATTATCTCAGGATGGCAATATAAACAAACGAAACTTTTAGTAGATTTCTACTTATTTTATTAAATATTATCTCCACCAAACAGGACAAGCTTGCATCTGTTATAGTTTTGGAGAAAAATGTGTTCATTTCATGTATGCGCGAAATGCCTTAAAAATGGCTTTAAAATGGATTTGGAGCATGGAGACGAGTATCTCGGGATTGCAAGATAACCAAACAAAACTTTTAGTGGATTTCTACTTATTTTATTAAATATCATCTCCACCAAACAGGACAAGCTTGCATCTGTTATAGTTTTGGAGAAAAATGTGTTCATTTCATGTATGCGCGAAATGCCTTAAAAATGGCTTTAAAATGGATTTGGAGCATGGAGACGATTATCTCGGGATTGCAAGATAACCAAACAAAACTTTTAGTGGATTTCTACTTATTTTATTAAATATCATCTCCACCAAACAGGACAAGCTTGCATCTGTTATAGTTTTGGAGAAAAATGTGTTCATTTCATGTATGCGCGAAATGCCTTAAAAATGGCTTTAAAATGGATTTGGAGCATGGAGACGATTATCTCGGGATTGCAAGATAACCAAACAAAACTTTTAGTGGATTTCTACTTATTTTATTAAATATCATCTCCACCAAACAGGACAAGCTTGCATCTGTTATAGTTTTGGAGAAAAATGTGTTCATTTCATGTATGCGCTAAATGCCTTAAAAATGGCTTTAAAATGGATTTGGAGCATGGAGACGATTATCTCGGGATTGCAAGATAACCAAACAAAACTTTTAGTGGATTTCTACTTATTTTATTAAATATCATCTCCACCAAACAGGACAAGCTTGCATCTGTTATAGTTTTGGAGAAAAATGTGTTCATTTCATGTATGCGCGAAATGCCTTAAAAATGGCTTTAAAATGGATTTGGAGCATGGAGACGATTATCTCGGGATTGCAAGATAACCAAACAAAACTTTTAGTGGATTTCTACTTATTTTATTAAATATCATCTCCACCAAACAGGACAAGCTTGCATCTGTTATAGTTTTGGAGAAAAATGTGTTCATTTCATGTATGCGCGAAATGCCTTAAAAATGGCTTTAAAATGGATTTGGAGCATGGAGACGATTATCTCGGGATTGCAAGATAACCAAACAAAACTTTTAGTGGATTTCTACTTATTTTATTAAATATCATCTCCACCAAACAGGACAAGCTTGCATCTGTTATAGTTTTGGAGAAAAATGTGTTCATTTCATGTATGCGCGAAATGCCTTAAAAATGGCTTTAAAATGGATTTGGAGCATGGAGACGATTATCTCGGGATTGCAATATAACCAAACAAAACTTTTAGTGGATTTCTACTTATTTTATTAAATATCATCTCCACCAAACAGGACAAGCTTGCATCTGTTATAGTTTTGGAGAAAAATGTGTTCATTTCATGTATGCGCGAAATGCCTTAAAAATGGCTTTAAAATGGATTTGGAGCATGGAGACGATTATCTCGGGATTGCAAGATAACAAAACAAAACTTTTAGTGGATTTCTACTTATTTTATTAAATATCATCTCCACCAAACAGGACAAGCTTGCATCTGTTATAGTTTTGGAGAAAAATGTGTTCATTTCATGTATGCGCGAAATGCCTTAAAAATGGCTTTAAAATGGATTTGGAGCATGGAGACGATTATCTCGGGATTGCAAGATAACCAAACAAAACTTTTAGTGGATTTCTACTTATTTTATTAAATATCATCTCCACCAAACAGGACAAGCTTGCATCTGTTATAGTTTTGGAGAAAAATGTGTTCATTTCATGTATGCGCGAAATGCCTTAAAAATGGCTTTAAAATGGATTTGGAGCATGGAGACGATTATCTCGGGATTGCAAGATAACCAAACAAAACTTTTAGTGGATTTCTACTTATTTTATTAAATATCATCTCCACCAAACAGGACAAGCTTGCATGTGTTATAGTTTTGGAGAAAAATGTGTTCATTTCATGTATGCGCAAAATGCCTTTGAAATGGCTTTAAAATGGATTTGGAGCATGGAGACGATTATCTCAGGATGGCAATATAAACAAACGAAACTTTTAGTAGATTTCTACTTATTTTATTAAATATTATCTCCACCAAACAGGACAAGCTTGCATCTGTTATAGTTTTGGAGAAAAATGTGTTCATTTCATGTATGCGCGAAATGCCTTAAAAATGGCTTTAAAATGGATTTGGAGCATGGAGACGATTATCTCGGGATTGCAAGATAACCAAACAAAACTTTTAGTGGATTTCTACTTATTTTATTAAATATCATCTCCACCAAACAGGACAAGCTTGCATCTGTTATAGTTTTGGAGAAAAATGTGTTCATTTCATGTATGCGCGAAATGCCTTAAAAATGGCTTTAAAATGGATTTGGAGCATGGAGACGATTATCTCGGGATTGCAAGATAACCAAACAAAACTTTTAGTGGATTTCTACTTATTTTATTAAATATCATCTCCACCAAACAGGACAAGCTTGCATCTGTTATAGTTTTGGAGAAAAATGTGTTCATTTCATGTATGCGCGAAATGCCTTAAAAATGGCTTTAAAATGGATTTGGAGCATGGAGACGATTATCTCGGGATTGCAAGATAACCAAACAAATCTTTTAGTGGATTTCTACTTATTTTATTAAATATCATCTCCACCAAACAGGACAAGCTTGCATGTGTTATAGTTTTGGAGAAAAATGTGTTCATTTCATGTATGCGCAAAATGCCTTTGAAATGGCTTTAAAATGGATTTGGAGCATGGAGACGATTATCTCAGGATGGCAATATAAACAAACGAAACTTTTAGTAGATTTCTACTTATTTTATTAAATATTATCTCCACCAAACAGGACAAGCTTGCATCTGTTATAGTTTTGGAGAAAAATGTGTTCATTTCATGTATGCGCGAAATGCCTTAAAAATGGCTTTAAAATGGATTTGGAGCATGGAGACGATTATCTCGGGATTGCAAGATAACCAAACAAAACTTTTAGTGGATTTCTACTTATTTTATTAAATATCATCTCCACCAAACAGGACAAGCTTGCATCTGTTATAGTTTTGGAGAAAAATGTGTTCATTTCATGTATGCGCGAAATGCCTTAAAAATGGCTTTAAAATGGATTTGGAGCATGGAGACGATTATCTCGGGATTGCAAGATAACCAAACAAAACTTTTAGTGGATTTCTACTTATTTTATTAAATATCATCTCCACCAAACAGGACAAGCTTGCATCTGTTATAGTTTTGGAGAAAAATGTGTTCATTTCATGTATGCGCGAAATGCCTTAAAAATGGCTTTAAAATGGATTTGGAGCATGGAGACGATTATCTCGGGATTGCAAGATAACCAAACAAAACTTTTAGTGGATTTCTACTTATTTTATTAAATATCATCTCCACCAAACAGGACAAGCTTGCATGTGTTATAGTTTTGGAGAAAAATGTGTTCATTTCATGTATGCGCAAAATGCCTTTGAAATGGCTTTAAAATGGATTTGGAGCATGGAGACGATTATCTCAGGATGGCAATATAAACAAACGAAACTTTTAGTAGATTTCTACTTATTTTATTAAATATTATCTCCACCAAACAGGACAAGCTTGCATCTGTTATAGTTTTGGAGAAAAATGTGTTCATTTCATGTATGCGCGAAATGCCTTAAAAATGGCTTTAAAATGGATTTGGAGCATGGAGACGATTATCTCGGGATTGCAAGATAACCAAACAAAACTTTTAGTGGATTTCTACTTATTTTATTAAATATCATCTCCACCAAACAGGACAAGCTTGCATCTGTTATAGTTTTGGAGAAAAATGTGTTCATTTCATGTATGCGCGAAATGCCTTAAAAATGGCTTTAAAATGGATTTGGAGCATGGAGACGATTATCTCGGGATTGCAAGATAACCAAACAAAACTTTTAGTGGATTTCTACTTATTTTATTAAATATCATCTCCACCAAACAGGACAAGCTTGCATCTGTTATAGTTTTGGAGAAAAATGTGTTCATTTCATGTATGCGCGAAATGCCTTAAAAATGGCTTTAAAATGGATTTGGAGCATGGAGACGATTATCTCGGGATTGCAAGATAACCAAACAAATCTTTTAGTGGATTTCTACTTATTTTATTAAATATCATCTCCACCAAACAGGACAAGCTTGCATGTGTTATAGTTTTGGAGAAAAATGTGTTCATTTCATGTATGCGCAAAATGCCTTTGAAATGGCTTTAAAATGGATTTGGAGCATGGAGACGATTATCTCAGGATGGCAATATAAACAAACGAAACTTTTAGTAGATTTCTACTTATTTTATTAAATATTATCTCCACCAAACAGGACAAGCTTGCATCTGTTATAGTTTTGGAGAAAAATGTGTTCATTTCATGTATGCGCGAAATGCCTTAAAAATGGCTTTAAAATGGATTTGGAGCATGGAGACGATTATCTCGGGATTGCAAGATAACCAAACAAAACTTTTAGTGGATTTCTACTTATTTTATTAAATATCATCTCCACCAAACAGGACAAGCTTGCATCTGTTATAGTTTTGGAGAAAAATGTGTTCATTTCATGTATGCGCGAAATGCCTTAAAAATGGCTTTAAAATGGATTTGGAGCATGGAGACGATTATCTCGGGATTGCAAGATAACCAAACAAAACTTTTAGTGGATTTCTACTTATTTTATTAAATATCATCTCCACCAAACAGGACAAGCTTGCATCTGTTATAGTTTTGGAGAAAAATGTGTTCATTTCATGTATGCGCGAAATGCCTTAAAAATGGCTTTAAAATGGATTTGGAGCATGGAGACGATTATCTCGGGATTGCAAGATAACCAAACAAAACTTTTAGTGGATTTCTACTTATTTTATTAAATATCATCTCCACCAAACAGGACAAGCTTGCATCTGTTATAGTTTTGGAGAAAAATGTGTTCATTTCATGTATGCGCGAAATGCCTTAAAAATGGCTTTAAAATGGATTTGGAGCATGGAGACGATTATCTCGGGATTGCAAGATAACCAAACAAAACTTTTAGTGGATTTCTACTTATTTTATTAAATATCATCTCCACCAAACAGGACAAGCTTGCATCTGTTATAGTTTTGGAGAAAAATGTGTTCATTTCATGTATGCGCGAAATGCCTTAAAAATGGCTTTAAAATGGATTTGGAGCATGGAGATGATTATCTCGGGATTGCAATATAACCAAACAAAACTTTTAGTGGATTTCTACTTATTTTATTAAATATCATCTCCACCAAACAGGACAAGCTTGCATCTGTTATAGTTTTGGAGAAAAATGTGTTCATTTCATGTATGCGCGAAATGCCTTAAAAATGGCTTTAAAATGGATTTGGAGCATGGAGACGATTATCTCGGGATTGCAAGATAACCAAACAAAACTTTTAGTGGATTTCTACTTATTTTATTAAATATCATCTCCACCAAACAGGACAAGCTTGCATCTGTTATAGTTTTGGAGAAAAATGTGTTCATTTCATGTATGCGCGAAATGCCTTAAAAATGGCTTTAAAATGGATTTGGAGCATGGAGACGATTATCTCGGGATTGCAAGATAACCAAACAAAACTTTTAGTGGATTTCTACTTATTTTATTAAATATCATCTCCACCAAACAGGACAAGCTTGCATCTGTTATAGTTTTGGAGAAAAATGTGTTCATTTCATGTATGCGCGAAATGCCTTAAAAATGGCTTTAAAATGGATTTGGAGCATGGAGACGATTATCTCGGGATTGCAAGATAACAAAACAAAACTTTTAGTGGATTTCTACTTATTTTATTAAATATCATCTCCACCAAACAGGACAAGCTTGCATGTGTTATAGTTTTGGAGAAAAATGTGTTCATTTCATGTATGCGCAAAATGCCTTTGAAATGGCTTTAAAATGGATTTGGAGCATGGAGACGAATATCTCGGGATTGCAAGATAACCAAACAAAACTTTTAGTGGATTTCTACTTATTTTATTAAATATCATCTCCACCAAACAGGACAAGCTTGCATCTGTTATAGTTTTGGAGAAAAATGTGTTCATTTCATGTATGCGCGAAATGCCTTAAAAATGACTATAAAATGGATTTGGAGCATGGAGACGATTATCTCGGGATTGCAAGATAACCAAACAAAACTTTTAGTGGATTTCTACTTATTTTATTAAATATCATCTCCACCAAACAGGACAAGCTTGCATCTGTTATAGTTTTGGAGAAAAATGTGTTCATTTCATGTATGCGCGAAATGCCTTAAAAATGGCTTTAAAATGGATTTGGAGCATGGAGACGATTATCTCGGGATTGCAAGATAACCAAACAAATCTTTTAGTGGATTTCTACTTATTTTATTAAATATCATCTCCACCAAACAGGACAAGCTTGCATGTGTTATAGTTTTGGAGAAAAATGTGTTCATTTCATGTATGCGCAAAATGCCTTTGAAATGGCTTTAAAATGGATTTGGAGCATGGAGACGATTATCTCAGGATGGCAATATAAACAAACGAAACTTTTAGTAGATTTCTACTTATTTTATTAAATATTATCTCCACCAAACAGGACAAGCTTGCATCTGTTATAGTTTTGGAGAAAAATGTGTTCATTTCATGTATGCGCGAAATGCCTTAAAAATGGCTTTAAAATGGATTTGGAGCATGGAGACGATTATCTCGGGATTGCAAGATAACCAAACAAAACTTTTAGTGGATTTCTACTTATTTTATTAAATATCATCTCCACCAAACAGGACAAGCTTGCATCTGTTATAGTTTTGGAGAAAAATGTGTTCATTTCATGTATGCGCGAAATGCCTTAAAAATGGCTTTAAAATGGATTTGGAGCATGGAGACGATTATCTCGGGATTGCAAGATAACCAAACAAAACTTTTAGTGGATTTCTACTTATTTTATTAAATATCATCTCCACCAAACAGGACAAGCTTGCATCTGTTATAGTTTTGGAGAAAAATGTGTTCATTTCATGTATGCGCGAAATGCCTTAAAAATGGCTTTAAAATGGATTTGGAGCATGGAGACGATTATCTCGGGATTGCAAGATAACCAAACAAAACTTTTAGTGGATTTCTACTTATTTTATTAAATATCATCTCCACCAAACAGGACAAGCTTGCATCTGTTATAGTTTTGGAGAAAAATGTGTTCATTTCATGTATGCGCGAAATGCCTTAAAAATGGCTTTAAAATGGATTTGGAGCATGGAGACGATTATCTCGGGATTGCAAGATAACCAAACAAAACTTTTAGTGGATTTCTACTTATTTTATTAAATATCATCTCCACCAAACAGGACAAGCTTGCATCTGTTATAGTTTTGGAGAAAAATGTGTTCATTTCATGTATGCGCGAAATGCCTTAAAAATGGCTTTAAAATGGATTTGGAGCATGGAGATGATTATCTCGGGATTGCAATATAACCAAACAAAACTTTTAGTGGATTTCTACTTATTTTATTAAATATCATCTCCACCAAACAGGACAAGCTTGCATCTGTTATAGTTTTGGAGAAAAATGTGTTCATTTCATGTATGCGCGAAATGCCTTAAAAATGGCTTTAAAATGGATTTGGAGCATGGAGACGATTATCTCGGGATTGCAAGATAACCAAACAAAACTTTTAGTGGATTTCTACTTATTTTATTAAATATCATCTCCACCAAACAGGACAAGCTTGCATCTGTTATAGTTTTGGAGAAAAATGTGTTCATTTCATGTATGCGCGAAATGCCTTAAAAATGGCTTTAAAATGGATTTGGAGCATGGAGACGATTATCTCGGGATTGCAAGATAACCAAACAAAACTTTTAGTGGATTTCTACTTATTTTATTAAATATCATCTCCACCAAACAGGACAAGCTTGCATCTGTTATAGTTTTGGAGAAAAATGTGTTCATTTCATGTATGCGCGAAATGCCTTAAAAATGGCTTTAAAATGGATTTGGAGCATGGAGACGATTATCTCGGGATTGCAAGATAACAAAACAAAACTTTTAGTGGATTTCTACTTATTTTATTAAATATCATCTCCACCAAACAGGACAAGCTTGCATGTGTTATAGTTTTGGAGAAAAATGTGTTCATTTCATGTATGCGCAAAATGCCTTTGAAATGGCTTTAAAATGGATTTGGAGCATGGAGACGAATATCTCGGGATTGCAAGATAACCAAACAAAACTTTTAGTGGATTTCTACTTATTTTATTAAATATCATCTCCACCAAACAGGACAAGCTTGCATCTGTTATAGTTTTGGAGAAAAATGTGTTCATTTCATGTATGCGCGAAATGCCTTAAAAATGACTATAAAATGGATTTGGAGCATGGAGACGATTATCTCGGGATTGCAAGATAACCAAACAAAACTTTTAGTGGATTTCTACTTATTTTATTAAATATCATCTCCACCAAACAGGACAAGCTTGCATCTGTTATAGTTTTGGAGAAAAATGTGTTCATTTCATGTATGCGCGAAATGCCTTAAAAATGGCTTTAAAATGGATTTGGAGCATGGAGACGATTATCTCGGGATTGCAAGATAACCAAACAAAACTTTTAGTGGATTTCTACTTATTTTATTAAATATCATCTCCACCAAACAGGACAAGCTTGCATCTGTTATAGTTTTGGAGAAAAATGTGTTCATTTCATGTATGCGCGAAATGCCTTAAAAATGGCTTTAAAATGGATTTGGAGCATGGAGACGATTATCTCGGGATTGCAAGATAACCAAACAAAACTTTTAGTTGATTTCTACTTATTTTATTAAATATCATCTCCACCAAACAGGACAAGCTTGCATGTGTTATAGTTTTGGAGAAAAATGTGTTCATTTCATGTATGCGCAAAATGCCTTTGAAATGGCTTTAAAATGGATTTGGAGCATGGAGACGATTATCTCAGGATGGCAATATAAACAAACGAAACTTTTAGTAGATTTCTACTTATTTTATTAAATATTATCTCCACCAAACAGGACAAGCTTGCATATGTTATAGTTTTGGAGAAAAATGTGTTCATTTCATGTATGCGCGAAATGCCTTAAAAATGGCTTTAAAATGGATTTGGAGCATGGAGACGATTATCTCGGGATTGCAAGATAACCAAACAAAACTTTTAGTGGATTTCTACTTATTTTATTAAATATCATCTCCACCAAACAGGACAAGCTTGCATCTGTTATAGTTTTGGAGAAAAATGTGTTCATTTCATGTATGCGCGAAATGCCTTAAAAATGGCTTTAAAATGGATTTGGAGCATGGAGACGATTATCTCGGGATTGCAAGATAACCAAACAAAACTTTTAGTGGATTTCTACTTATTTTATTAAATATCATCTCCACCAAACAGGACAAGCTTGCATGTGTTATAGTTTTGGAGAAAAATGTGTTCATTTCATGTATGCGCAAAATGCCTTTGAAATGGCTTTAAAATGGATTTGGAGCATGGAGACGATTATCTCGGGATTGCAAGATAACCAAACAAAACTTTTAGTGGATTTCTACTTATTTTATTAAATATCATCTCCACCAAACAGGACAAGCTTGCATCTGTTATAGTTTTGGAGAAAAATGTGTTCATTTCATGTATGCGCGAAATGCCTTAAAAATGGCTTTAAAATGGATTTGGAGCATGGAGACGATTATCTCGGGATTGCAAGATAACCAAACAAAACTTTTAGTGGATTTCTACTTATTTTATTAAATATCATCTCCACCAAACAGGACAAGCTTGCATGTGTTATAGTTTTGGAGAAAAATGTGTTCATTTCATGTATGCGCAAAATGCCTTTGAAATGGCTTTAAAATGGATTTGGAGCATGGAGACGATTATCTCAGGATGGCAATATAAACAAACGAAACTTTTAGTAGATTTCTACTTATTTTATTAAATATTATCTCCACCAAACAGGACAAGCTTGCATCTGTTATAGTTTTGGAGAAAAATGTGTTCATTTCATGTATGCGCGAAATGCCTTAAAAATGGCTTTAAAATGGATTTGGAGCATGGAGACGATTATCTCGGGATTGCAAGATAACCAAACAAAACTTTTAGTGGATTTCTACTTATTTTATTAAATATCATCTCCACCAAACAGGACAAGCTTGCATCTGTTATAGTTTTGGAGAAAAATGTGTTCATTTCATGTATGCGCGAAATGCCTTAAAAATGGCTTTAAAATGGATTTGGAGCATGGAGACGATTATCTCGGGATTGCAAGATAACCAAACAAAACTTTTAGTGGATTTCTACTTATTTTATTAAATATCATCTCCACCAAACAGGACAAGCTTGCATGTGTTATAGTTTTGGAGAAAAATGTGTTCATTTCATGTATGCGCAAAATGCCTTTGAAATGGCTTTAAAATGGATTTGGAGCATGGAGACGATTATCTCAGGATGGCAATATAAACAAACGAAACTTTTAGTAGATTTCTACTTATTTTATTAAAAATTATCTCCACCAAACAGGACAAGCTTGCATCTGTTATAGTTTTTGAGAAAAATGTGTTCATTTCATGTATGCGCGAAATGCCTTAAAAATGGCTTTAAAATGGATTTGGAGCATGGAGACGATTATCTCGGGATTGCAAGATAACCAAACAAAACATTTAGTGGATTTCTACTTATTTTATTAAATATCATCTCCACCAAACAGGACAAGCTTGCATCTGTTATAGTTTTGGAGAAAAATGTGTTCATTTCATGTATGCGCGAAATGCCTTAAAAATAGTTTTAAAATGGATTTGGAGCATGGAGACGATTATCTCGGGATTGCAAGATAACCAAACAAAACTTTTAGTGGATTTCTACTTATTTTATTAAATATCATCTCCACCAAACAGGACAAGCTTGCATGTGTTATAGTTTTGGAGAAAAATGTGTTCATTTCATGTATGCGCAAAATGCCTTTGAAATGGCTTTAAAATGGATTTGGAGCATGGAGACGATTATCTCAGGATGGCAATATAAACAAACGAAACTTTTAGTAGATTTCTACTTATTTTATTAAATATTATCTCCACCAAACAGGACAAGCTTGCATCTGTTATAGTTTTGGAGAAAAATGTGTTCATTTCATGTATGCGCGAAATGCCTTAAAAATGGCTTTAAAATGGATTTGGAGCATGGAGACGATTATCTCGGGATTGCAAGATAACCAAACAAAACTTTTAGTGGATTTCTACTTATTTTATTAAATATCATCTCCACCAAACAGGACAAGCTTGCATCTGTTATAGTTTTGGAGAAAAATGTGTTCATTTCATGTATGCGCGAAATGCCTTAAAAATGGCTTTAAAATGGATTTGGAGCATGGAGACGATTATCTCGGGATTGCAAGATAACCAAACAAAACTTTTAGTGGATTTCTACTTATTTTATTAAATATCATCTCCACCAAACAGGACAAGCTTGCATGTGTTATAGTTTTGGAGAAATATGTGTTCATTTCATGTATGCGCAAAATGCCTTTGAAATGGCTTTAAAATGGATTTGGAGCATGGAGACGATTATCTCAGGATGGCAATATAAACAAACGAAACTTTTAGTAGATTTCTACTTATTTTATTAAATATTATCTCCACCAAACAGGACAAGCTTGCATCTGTTATAGTTTTGGAGAAAAATGTGTTCATTTCATGTATGCGCGAAATGCCTTAAAAATGGCTTTAAAATGGATTTGGAGCATGGAGACGATTATCTCGGGATTGCAAGATAACCAAACAAAACTTTTAGTGGATTTCTACTTATTTTATTACATATCATCTCCACCAAACAGGACAAGCTTGCATCTGTTATAGTTTTGGAGAAAAATGTGTTCATTTCATGTATGCGCGAAATGCCTTAAAAATGCCTTTAAAATGGATTTGGAGCATGGAGACGATTATCTCGGGATTGCAAGATAACCAAACAAAACTTTTAGTGGATTTCTACTTATTTTATTAAATATCATCTCCACCAAACAGGACAAGCTTGCATCTGTTATAGTTTTGGAGAAAAATGTGTTCATTTCATGTATGCGCGAAGTGCCTTAAAAATGGCTTTAAAATGGATTTGGAGCATGGAGACGATTATCTCGGGATTGCAAGATAACCAAACAAAACTTTTAGTGGATTTCTACTTATTTTATTAAATATCATCTCCACCAAACAGGACAAGCTTGCATCTGTTATAGTTTTGGAGAAAAATGTGTTCATTTCATGTATGCGCGAAATGCCTTAAAAATGGCTTTTAAATGGATTTGGAGCATGGAGACGATTATCTCGGGATTGCAATATAACCAAACAAAACTTTTAGTGGATTTCTACTTATTTTATTAAATATCATCTCCACCAAACAGGACAAGCTTGCATCTGTTATAGTTTTGGAGAAAAATGTGTTCATTTCATGTATGCGCGAAATGCCTTAAAAATGGCTTTAAAATGGATTTGGAGCATGGAGACGATTATCTCGGGATTGCAAGATAACCAAACAAAACTTTTAGTGGATTTCTACTTATTTTATTAAATATCATCTCCACCAAACAGGACAAGCTTGCATCTGTTATAGTTTTGGAGAAAAATGTGTTCATTTCATGTATGCGCGAAATGCCTTAAAAATGGCTTTAAAATGGATTTGGAGCATGGAGACGATTATCTCGGGATTGCAAGATAACCAAACAAAACTTTTAGTGGATTTCTACTTATTTTATTAAATATCATCTCCACCAAACAGGACAAGCTTGCATGTGTTATAGTTTTGGAGAAAAATGTGTTCATTTCATGTATGCGCAAAATGCCTTTGAAATGGCTTTAAAACGGATTTGGAGCATGGAGACGATTATCTCGGGATTGCAAGATAACCAAACAAAACTTTTAGTGGATTTCTACTTATTTTATTAAATATCATCTCCACCAAACAGGACAAGCTTGCATCTGTTATAGTTTTGGAGAAAAATGTGTTCATTTCATGTATGCGCAAAATGCCTTAAAAATGGCTTTAAAATGGATTTGGAGCATGGAGACGATTATCTCGGGATTGCAAGATAACCAAACAAAACTTTTAGTGGATTTCTACTTATTTTATTAAATATCATCTCCACCAAACAGGACAAGCTTGCATCTGTTATAGTTTTGGAGAAAAATGTGTTCATTTCATGTATGCGCGAAATGCCTTAAAAATGGCTTTAAAATGGATTTGGAGCATGGAGACGATTATCTCGGGATTGCAAGATAACCAAACAAAACTTTTAGTGGATTTCTACTTATTTTATTAAATATCATCTCCACCAAACAGGACAAGCTTGCATCTGTTATAGTTTTGGAGAAAAATGTGTTCATTTCATGTATGCGCGAAATGCCTTAAAAATGGCTTTAAAATGGTTTTGGAGCATGGAGACGATTAATTCGGGATTGCAAGATAACCAAACAAAACTTTTAGTGGATTTCTACTTATTTTATTAAATATCATCTCCACCAAACAGGACAAGCTTGCATGTGTTATAGTTTTGGAGAAAAATGTGTTCATTTCATGTATGCGCAAAATGCCTTTGAAATGGCTTTAAAATGGATTTGGAGCATGGAGACGATTATCTCAGGATGGCAATATAAACAAACGAAACTTTTAGTAGATTTCTACTTATTTTATTAAATATTATCTCCACCAAACAGGACAAGCTTGCATCTGTTATAGTTTTGGAGAAAAATGTGTTCATTTCATGTATGCGCGAAATGCCTTAAAAATGGCTTTAAAATGGATTTGGAGCATGGAGACGATTATCTCGGGATTGCAAGATAACCAAACAAAACTTTTAGTGGATTTCTACTTATTTTATTAAATATCATCTCCACCAAACAGGACAAGCTTGCATCTGTTATAGTTTTGGAGAAAAATGTGTTCATTTCATGTATGCGCGAAATGCCTTAAAAATGGCTTTAAAATGGATTTGGAGCATGGAGACGATTATCTCGGGATTGCAAGATAACCAAACAAAACTTTTAGTGGATTTCTACTTATTTTATTAAATATCATCTCCACCAAACAGGACAAGCTTGCATCTGTTATAGTTTTGGAGAAAAATGTGTTCATTTCATGTATGCGCGAAATGCCTTAAAAATGGCTTTAAAATGGATTTGGAGCATGGAGACGATTATCTCGGGATTGCAAGATAACCAAACAAAACTTTTAGTGGATTTCTACTTATTTTATTAAATATCATCTCCACCAAACAGGACAAGCTTGCATGTGTTATAGTTTTGGAGAAAAATGTGTTCATTTCATGTATGCGCAAAATGCCTTTGAAATGGCTTTAAAATGGATTTGGAGCATGGAGACGATTATCTCAGGATGGCAATATAAACAAACGAAACTTTTAGTAGATTTCTACTTATTTTATTAAATATTATCTCCACCAAACAGGACAAGCTTGCATCTGTTATAGTTTTGGAGAAAAATGTGTTCATTTCATGTATGCGCGAAATGCCTTAAAAATGGCTTTAAAATGGATTTGGAGCATGGAGACGATTATCTCGGGATTGCAAGATAACCAAACAAAACTTTTAGTGGATTTCTACTTATTTTATTAAATATCATCTCCACCAAACAGGACAAGCTTGCATCTGTTATAGTTTTGGAGAAAAATGTGTTCATTTCATGTATGCGCGAAATGCCTTAAAAATGGCTTTAAAATGGATTTGGAGCATGGAGACGATTATCTCGGGATTGCAAGATAACCAAACAAAACTTTTAGTGGATTTCTACTTATTTTATTAAATATCATCTCCACCAAACAGGACAAGCTTGCATCTGTTATAGTTTTGGAGAAAAATGTGTTCATTTCATGTATGCGCGAAATGCCTTAAAAATAGTTTTAAAATGGATTTGGAGCATGGATACGATTATCTCGGGATTGCAAGATAACCAAACAAAACTTTTAGTGGATTTCTACTTATTTTATTAAATATCATCTCCACCAAACAGGACAAGCTTGCATGTGTTATAGTTTTAGAGAAAAATGTGTTCATTTCATGTATGCGCAAAATGCCTTTGAAATGGCTTTAAAATGGATTTGGAGCATGGAGACGATTATCTCAGGATGGCAATATAAACAAACGAAACTTTTAGTAGATTTCTACTTATTTTATTAAATATTATCTCCACCAAACAGGACAAGCTTGCATCTGTTATAGTTTTGGAGAAAAATGTGTTCATTTCATGTATGCGCGAAATGCCTTAAAAATGGCTTTAAAATGGATTTGGAGCATGGAGACGATTATCTCGGGATTGCAAGATAACCAAACAAAACTTTTAGTGGATTTCTACTTATTTTATTAAATATCATCTCCACCAAACAGGACAAGCTTGCATCTGTTATAGTTTTGGAGAAAAATGTGTTCATTTCATGTATGCGCGAAATGCCTTAAAAATGGCTTTAAAATGGATTTGGAGCATGGAGACGATTATCTCGGGATTGCAAGATAACCAAACAAAACTTTTAGTGGATTTCTACTTATTTTATTAAATATCATCTCCACCAAACAGGACAAGCTTGCATGTGTTATAGTTTTGGAGAAATATGTGTTCATTTCATGTATGCGCAAAATGCCTTTGAAATGGCTTTAAAATGGATTTGGAGCATGGAGACGATTATCTCAGGATGGCAATATAAACAAACGAAACTCTTAGTAGATTTCTACTTATTTTATTAAATATTATCTCCACCAAACAGGACAAGCTTGCATCTGTTATAGTTTTGGAGAAAAATGTGTTCATTTCATGTATGCGCGAAATGCCTTAAAAATGGCTTTAAAATGGATTTGGAGCATGGAGACGATTATCTCGGGATTGCAAGATAACCAAACAAAACTTTTAGTGGATTTCTACTTATTTTATTACATATCATCTCCACCAAACAGGACAAGCTTGCATCTGTTATAGTTTTGGAGAAAAATGTGTTCATTTCATGTATGCGCGAAATGCCTTAAAAATGGCTTTAAAATGGATTTGGAGCATGGAGACGATTATCTCGGGATTGCAAGATAACCAAACAAAACTTTTAGTGGATTTCTACTTATTTTATTAAATATCATCTCCACCAAACAGGACAAGCTTGCATCTGTTATAGTTTTGGAGAAAAATGTGTTCATTTCATGTATGCGCGAAGTGCCTTAAAAATGGCTTTAAAATGGATTTGGAGCATGGAGACGATTATCTCGGGATTGCAAGATAACCAAACAAAACTTTTAGTGGATTTCTACTTATTTTATTAAATATCATCTCCACCAAACAGGACAAGCTTGCATCTGTTATAGTTTTGGAGAAAAATGTGTTCATTTCATGTATGCGCGAAATGCCTTAAAAATGGCTTTAAAATGGATTTGGAGCATGGAGACGATTATCTCGGGATTGCAATATAACCAAACAAAACTTTTAGTGGATTTCTACTTATTTTATTAAATATCATCTCCACCAAACAGGACAAGCTTGCATCTGTTATAGTTTTGGAGAAAAATGTGTTCATTTCATGTATGCGCGAAATGCCTTAAAAATGGCTTTAAAATGGATTTGGAGCATGGAGACGATTATCTCGGGATTGCAAGATAACCAAACAAAAATTTTAGGGGATTTCTACTTATTTTATTAAATATCATCTCCACCAAACAGGACAAGCTTGCATCTGTTATAGTTTTGGAGAAAAATGTGTTCATTTCATGTATGCGCGAAATGCCTTAAAAATGGCTTTAAAATGGATTTGGAGCATGGAGACGATTATCTCGGGATTGCAAGATAACCAAACAAAACTTTTAGTGGATTTCTACTTATTTTATTAAATATCATCTCCACCAAACAGGACAAGCTTGCATGTGTTATAGTTTTGGAGAAAAATGTGTTCATTTCATGTATGCGCAAAATGCCTTTGAAATGGCTTTAAAATGGATTTGGAGCATGGAGACGATTATCTCGGGATTGCAAGATAACCAAACAAAACTTTTAGTGGATTTCTACTTATTTTATTAAATATCATCTCCACCAAACAGGACAAGCTTGCATCTGTTATAGTTTTGGAGAAAAATGTGTTCATTTCATGTATGCGCGAAATGCCTTAAAAATGGCTTTAAAATGGATTTGGAGCATGGAGACGATTATCTCGGGATTGCAAGATAACCAAACAAAACTTTTAGTGGATTTCTACTTATTTTATTAAATATCATCTCCACCAAACAGGACAAGCTTGCATCTGTTATAGTTTTGGAGAAAAATGTGTTCATTTCATGTATGCGCGAAATGCCTTAAAAATGGCTTTAAAATGGATTTGGAGCATGGAGACGATTATCTCGGGATTGCAAGATAACCAAACAAAACTTTTAGTGGATTTCTACTTATTTTATTAAATATCATCTCCACCAAACAGGACAAGCTTGCATCTGTTATAGTTTTGGAGAAAAATGTGTTCATTTCATGTATGCGCGAAATGCCTTAAAAATGGCTTTAAAATGGATTTGGAGCATGGAGACGATTATCTCGGGATTGCAAGATAACCAAACAAAACTTTTAGTGGATTTCTACTTATTTTATTAAATATCATCTCCACCAAACAGGACAAGCTTGCATGTGTTATAGTTTTGGAGAAAAATGTGTTCATTTCATGTATGCGCAAAATGCCTTTGAAATGGCTTTAAAATGGATTTGGAGCATGGAGACGATTATCTCAGGATGGCAATATAAACAAACGAAACTTTTAGTAGATTTCTACTTATTTTATTAAATATTATCTCCACCAAACAGGACAAGCTTGCATCTGTTATAGTTTTGGAGAAAAATGTGTTCATTTCATGTATGCGCGAAATGCCTTAAAAATGGCTTTAAAATGGATTTGGAGCATGGAGACGATTATCTCGGGATTGCAAGATAACCAAACAAAACTTTTAGTGGATTTCTACTTATTTTATTAAATATCATCTCCACCAAACAGGACAAGCTTGCATCTGTTATAGTTTTGGAGAAAAATGTGTTCATTTCATGTATGCGCGAAATGCCTTAAAAATGGCTTTAAAATGGATTTGGAGCATGGAGACGATTATCTCGGGATTGCAAGATAACCAAACAAAACTTTTAGTGGATTTCTACTTATTTTATTAAATATCATCTCCACCAAACAGGACAAGCTTGCATCTGTTATAGTTTTGGAGAAAAATGTGTTCATTTCATGTATGCGCGAAATGCCTTAAAAATGGCTTTAAAATGGATTTGGAGCATGGAGACGATTATCTCGGGATTGCAAGATAACCAAACAAAACTTTTAGTGGATTTCTACTTATTTTATTAAATATCATCTCCACCAAACAGGACAAGCTTGCATGTGTTATAGTTTTGGAGAAAAATGTGTTCATTTCATGTATGCGCAAAATGCCTTTGAAATGGCTTTAAAATGGATTTGGAGCATGGAGACGATTATCTCAGGATGGCAATATAAACAAACGAAACTTTTAGTAGATTTCTACTTATTTTATTAAATATTATCTCCACCAAACAGGACAAGCTTGCATCTGTTATAGTTTTGGAGAAAAATGTGTTCATTTCATGTATGCGCGAAATGCCTTAAAAATGGCTTTAAAATGGATTTGGAGCATGGAGACGATTATCTCGGGATTGCAAGATAACCAAACAAAACTTTTAGTGGATTTCTACTTATTTTATTAAATATCATCTCCACCAAACAGGACAAGCTTGCATCTGTTATAGTTTTGGAGAAAAATGTGTTCATTTCATGTATGCGCGAAATGCCTTAAAAATGGCTTTAAAATGGATTTGGAGCATGGAGACGATTATCTCGGGATTGCAAGATAACCAAACAAAACTTTTAGTGGATTTCTACTTATTTTATTAAATATCATCTCCACCAAACAGGACAAGCTTGCATCTGTTATAGTTTTGGAGAAAAATGTGTTCATTTCATGTATGCGCGAAATGCCTTAAAAATGGCTTTAAAATGGATTTGGAGCATGGAGACGATTATCTCGGGATTGCAAGATAACCAAACAAAACTTTTAGTGGATTTCTACTTATTTTATTAAATATCATCTCCACCAAACAGGACAAGCTTGCATCTGTTATAGTTTTGGAGAAAAATGTGTTCATTTCATGTATGCGCGAAATGCCTTAAAAATGGCTTTAAAATGGATTTGGAGCATGGAGACGATTATCTCGGGATTGCAATATAACCAAACAAAACTTTTAGTGGATTTCTACTTATTTTATTAAATATCATCTCCACCAAACAGGACAAGCTTGCATCTGTTATAGTTTTGGAGAAAAATGTGTTCATTTCATGTATGCGCGAAATGCCTTAAAAATGGCTTTAAAATGGATTTGGAGCATGGAGACGATTATCTCGGGATTGCAAGATAACCAAACAAAACTTTTAGTGGATTTCTACTTATTTTATTAAATATCATCTCCACCAAACAGGACAAGCTTGCATCTGTTATAGTTTTGGAGAAAAATGTGTTCATTTCATGTATGCGCGAAATGCCTTAAAAATGGCTTTAAAATGGATTTGGAGCATGGAGACGATTATCTCGGGATTGCAAGATAACCAAACAAAACTTTTAGTGGATTTCTACTTATTTTATTAAATATCATCTCCACCAAACAGGACAAGCTTGCATCTGTTATAGTTTTGGAGAAAAATGTGTTCATTTCATGTATGCGCGAAATGCCTTAAAAATGGCTTTAAAATGGATTTGGAGCATGGAGACGATTATCTCGGGATTGCAAGATAACCAAACAAAACTTTTAGTGGATTTCTACTTATTTTATTAAATATCATCTCCACCAAACAGGACAAGCTTGCATGTGTTATAGTTTTGGAGAAAAATGTGTTCATTTCATGTATGCGCAAAATGCCTTTGAAATGGCTTTAAAATGGATTTGGAGCATGGAGACGATTATCTCGGGATTGCAAGATAACCAAACAAAACTTTTAGTGGATTTCTACTTATTTTATTAAATAACATCTCCACCAAACAGGACAAGCTTGCATCTGTTATAGTTTTGGAGAAAAATGTGTTCATTTCATGTATGCGCGAAATGCATTAAAAATGACTATAAAATGGATTTGGAGCATGGAGACGATTATCTCGGGATTGCAAGATAACCAAACAATACTTTTAGTGGATTTCTACTTATTTTATTAAATATCATCTCCACCAAACAAGACAAGCTTGCATCTGTTATAGTTTTGGAAAAAAATGTGTTCATTTCATGTATGCGCGAAATGCCTTAAAAATGGCTTTAAAATGGATTTGGAGCATGGAGACGATTATCTCGGGATTGCAAGATAACCAAACAAAACTTTTAGTGGATTTCTACTTATTTTATTAAATATCATCTCCACCAAACAGGACAAGCTTGCATCTGTTATAATTTGGAGAAAAATGTGTTCATTTCATGTATGCGCGAAATGCCTTAAAAATGGCTTTAAAATGGATTTGGAGCATGGAGACGATTATCTCGGGATTGCAAGATAACCAAACAAAACTTTTAGTGGATTTCTACTTATTTTATTAAATATCATCTCCACCAAACAGGACAAGCTTGCATGTGTTATAGTTTTGGAGAAAAATGTGTTCATTTCATGTATGCGCAAAATGCCTTTGAAATAGCTTTAAAATGGATTTGGAGCATGGAGACGATTATCTCAGGATGGCAATATAAACAAACGAAACTTTTAGTAGATTTCTACTTATTTTATTAAATATTATCTCCACCAAACAGGACAAGCTTGCATCTGTTATAGTTTTGGAGAAAAATGTGTTCATTTCATGTATGCGCGAAATGCCTTAAAAATGGCTTTAAAATGGATTTGGAGCATGGAGACGATTATCTCGGGATTGCAAGATAACCAAACAAAACTTTTAGTGGATTTCTACTTATTTTATTAAATATCATCTCCACCAAACAGGACAAGCTTGCATCTGTTATAGTTTTGGAGAAAAATGTGTTCATTTCATGTATGCGCGAAATGCCTTAAAAATGGCTTTAAAATGGATTTGGAGCATGGAGACGATTATCTCGGGATTGCAAGATAACCAAACAAAACTTTTAGTGGATTTCTACTTATTTTATTAAATATCATCTCCACCAAACAGGACAAGCTTGCATGTGTTATAGTTTTGGAGAAAAATGTGTTCATTTCATGTATGCGCAAAATGCCTTTGAAATGGCTTTAAAATGGATTTGGAGCATGGAGACGATTATCTCGGGATTGCAAGATAACCAAACAAAATTTTTAGTGGATTTCTACTTATTTTATTAAATATCATCTCCACCAAACAGGACAAGCTTGCATCTGTTATAGTTTTGGAGAAAAATGTGTTAATTTCATGTATGCGCGAAATGCCTTAAAAATGACTATAAAATGGATTTGGAGCATGGAGACGATTATCTCGGGATTGCAAGATAACCAAACAAAACTTTTAGTGGATTTCTACTTATTTTATTAAATATCATCTCCACCAAACAGGACAAGCTTGCATCTGTTATAGTTTTGGAGAAAAATGTGTTCATTTCATGTATGCGCGAAATGCCTTAAAAATGGCTTTAAAATGGATTTGGAGCATGGAGACGATTATCTCGGGATTGCAAGATAACCAAACAAAACTTTTAGTGGATTTCTACTTATTTTATTAAATATCATCTCCACCAAACAGGACAAGCTTGCATCTGTTATAGTTTTGGAGAAAAATGTGTTCATTTCATGTATGCGCGAAATGCCTTAAAAATGGCTTTAAAATGGATTTGGAGCATGGAGACGATTATCTCGGGATTGCAAGATAACCAAACAAAACTTTTAGTGGATTTCTACTTATTTTATTAAATATCATCTCCACCAAACAGGACAAGCTTGCATGTGTTATAGTTTTGGAGAAAAATGTGTTCATTTCATGTATGCGCGAAATGCCTTAAAAATGGCTTTAAAATGGATTTGGAGCATGGAGACGATTATCTCGGGATTGCAAGATAACCAAACAAAACTTTTAGTGGATTTCTACTTATTTTATTAAATATCATCTCCACCAAACAGGACAAGCTTGCATCTGTTATAGTTTTGGAGAAAAATGTGTTCATTTCATGTATGCGCAAAATGCCTTTGAAATGGCTTTAAAATGGATTTGGAGCATGGAGACGATTATCTCAGGATGGCAATATAAACAAACGAAACTTTTAGTAGATTTCTACTTATTTTATTAAATATTATCTCCACCAAACAGGACAAGCTTGCATCTGTTATAGTTTTGGAGAAAAATGTGTTCATTTCATGTATGCGCGAAATGCCTTAAAAATGGCTTTAAAATGGATTTGGAGCATGGAGACGATTTTCTCGGGATTGCAAGATAACCAAACAAAACTTTTAGTGGATTTCTACTTATTTTATTAAATATCATCTCCACCAAACAGGACAAGCTTGCATCTGTTATAGTTTTGGAGAAAAATGTGTTCATTTCATGTATGCGCAAAATGCCTTTGAAATGGCTTTAAAATGGATTTGGAGCATGGAGACGATTATCTCAGGATGGCAATATAAACAAACGAAACTTTTAGTAGATTTCTACTTATTTTATTAAATATTATCTCCACCAAACAGGACAAGCTTGCATCTGTTATAGTTTTGGAGAAAAATGTGTTCATTTCATGTATGCGCGAAATGCCTTAAAAATGGCTTTAAAATGGATTTGGAGCATGGAGACGATTATCTCGGGATTGCAAGATAACCAAACAAAACTTTTAGTGGATTTCTACTTATTTTATTAAATATCATCTCCACCAAACAGGACAAGCTTGCATCTGTTATAGTTTTGGAGAAAAATGTGTTCATTTCATGTATGCGCAAAATGCCTTTGAAATGGCTTTAAAATGGATTTGGAGCATGGAGACGATTATCTCAGGATGGCAATATAAACAAACGAAACTTTTAGTAGATTTCTACTTATTTTATTAAATATTATCTCCACCAAACAGGACAAGCTTGCATCTGTTATAGTTTTGGAGAAAAATGTGTTCATTTCATGTATGCGCGAAATGCCTTAAAAATGGCTTTAAAATGGATTTGGAGCATGGAGACGATTATCTCGGGATTGCAAGATAACCAAACAAAACTTTTAGTGGATTTCTACTTATTTTATTAAATATCATCTCCACCAAACAGGACAAGCTTGCATCTGTTATAGTTTTGGAGAAAAATGTGTTCATTTCATGTATGCGCGAAATGCCTTAAAAATGGCTTTAAAATGGATTTGGAGCATGGAGACGATTATCTCGGGATTGCAAGATAACCAAACAAAACTTTTAGTGGATTTCTACTTATTTTATTAAATATCATCTCCACCAAACAGGACAAGCTTGCATGTGTTATAGTTTTGGAGAAAAATGTGTTCATTTCATGTATGCGCAAAATGCCTTTGAAATGGCTTTAAAATGGATTTGGAGCATGGAGACGATTATCTCGGGATTGCAAGATAACCAAACAAAACTTTTAGTGGATTTCTACTTATTTTATTAAATAACATCTCCACCAAACAGGACAAGCTTGCATCTGTTATAGTTTTGGAGAAAAATGTGTTCATTTCATGTATGCGCGAAATGCATTAAAAATGACTATAAAATGGATTTGGAGCATGGAGACGATTATCTCGGGATTGCAAGATAACCAAACAATACTTTTAGTGGATTTCTACTTATTTTATTAAATATCATCTCCACCAAACAAGACAAGCTTGCATCTGTTATAGTTTTGGAAAAAAATGTGTTCATTTCATGTATGCGCGAAATGCCTTAAAAATGGCTTTAAAATGGATTTGGAGCATGGAGACGATTATCTCGGGATTGCAAGATAACCAAACAAAACTTTTAGTGGATTTCTACTTATTTTATTAAATATCATCTCCACCAAACAGGACAAGCTTGCATCTGTTATAATTTGGAGAAAAATGTGTTCATTTCATGTATGCGCGAAATGCCTTAAAAATGGCTTTAAAATGGATTTGGAGCATGGAGACGATTATCTCGGGATTGCAAGATAACCAAACAAAACTTTTAGTGGATTTCTACTTATTTTATTAAATATCATCTCCACCAAACAGGACAAGCTTGCATGTGTTATAGTTTTGGAGAAAAATGTGTTCATTTCATGTATGCGCAAAATGCCTTTGAAATAGCTTTAAAATGGATTTGGAGCATGGAGACGATTATCTCAGGATGGCAATATAAACAAACGAAACTTTTAGTAGATTTCTACTTATTTTATTAAATATTATCTCCACCAAACAGGACAAGCTTGCATCTGTTATAGTTTTGGAGAAAAATGTGTTCATTTCATGTATGCGCGAAATGCCTTAAAAATGGCTTTAAAATGGATTTGGAGCATGGAGACGATTATCTCGGGATTGCAAGATAACCAAACAAAACTTTTAGTGGATTTCTACTTATTTTATTAAATATCATCTCCACCAAACAGGACAAGCTTGCATCTGTTATAGTTTTGGAGAAAAATGTGTTCATTTCATGTATGCGCGAAATGCCTTAAAAATGGCTTTAAAATGGATTTGGAGCATGGAGACGATTATCTCGGGATTGCAAGATAACCAAACAAAACTTTTAGTGGATTTCTACTTATTTTATTAAATATCATCTCCACCAAACAGGACAAGCTTGCATGTGTTATAGTTTTGGAGAAAAATGTGTTCATTTCATGTATGCGCAAAATGCCTTTGAAATGGCTTTAAAATGGATTTGGAGCATGGAGACGATTATCTCGGGATTGCAAGATAACCAAACAAAATTTTTAGTGGATTTCTACTTATTTTATTAAATATCATCTCCACCAAACAGGACAAGCTTGCATCTGTTATAGTTTTGGAGAAAAATGTGTTAATTTCATGTATGCGCGAAATGCCTTAAAAATGACTATAAAATGGATTTGGAGCATGGAGACGATTATCTCGGGATTGCAAGATAACCAAACAAAACTTTTAGTGGATTTCTACTTATTTTATTAAATATCATCTCCACCAAACAGGACAAGCTTGCATCTGTTATAGTTTTGGAGAAAAATGTGTTCATTTCATGTATGCGCGAAATGCCTTAAAAATGGCTTTAAAATGGATTTGGAGCATGGAGACGATTATCTCGGGATTGCAAGATAACCAAACAAAACTTTTAGTGGATTTCTACTTATTTTATTAAATATCATCTCCACCAAACAGGACAAGCTTGCATCTGTTATAGTTTTGGAGAAAAATGTGTTCATTTCATGTATGCGCGAAATGCCTTAAAAATGGCTTTAAAATGGATTTGGAGCATGGAGACGATTATCTCGGGATTGCAAGATAACCAAACAAAACTTTTAGTGGATTTCTACTTATTTTATTAAATATCATCTCCACCAAACAGGACAAGCTTGCATGTGTTATAGTTTTGGAGAAAAATGTGTTCATTTCATGTATGCGCGAAATGCCTTAAAAATGGCTTTAAAATGGATTTGGAGCATGGAGACGATTATCTCGGGATTGCAAGATAACCAAACAAAACTTTTAGTGGATTTCTACTTATTTTATTAAATATCATCTCCACCAAACAGGACAAGCTTGCATCTGTTATAGTTTTGGAGAAAAATGTGTTCATTTCATGTATGCGCAAAATGCCTTTGAAATGGCTTTAAAATGGATTTGGAGCATGGAGACGATTATCTCAGGATGGCAATATAAACAAACGAAACTTTTAGTAGATTTCTACTTATTTTATTAAATATTATCTCCACCAAACAGGACAAGCTTGCATCTGTTATAGTTTTGGAGAAAAATGTGTTCATTTCATGTATGCGCGAAATGCCTTAAAAATGGCTTTAAAATGGATTTGGAGCATGGAGACGATTTTCTCGGGATTGCAAGATAACCAAACAAAACTTTTAGTGGATTTCTACTTATTTTATTAAATATCATCTCCACCAAACAGGACAAGCTTGCATCTGTTATAGTTTTGGAGAAAAATGTGTTCATTTCATGTATGCGCAAAATGCCTTTGAAATGGCTTTAAAATGGATTTGGAGCATGGAGACGATTATCTCAGGATGGCAATATAAACAAACGAAACTTTTAGTAGATTTCTACTTATTTTATTAAATATTATCTCCACCAAACAGGACAAGCTTGCATCTGTTATAGTTTTGGAGAAAAATGTGTTCATTTCATGTATGCGCGAAATGCCTTAAAAATGGCTTTAAAATGGATTTGGAGCATGGAGACGATTATCTCGGGATTGCAAGATAACCAAACAAAACTTTTAGTGGATTTCTACTTATTTTATTAAATATCATCTCCACCAAACAGGACAAGCTTGCATCTGTTATAGTTTTGGAGAAAAATGTGTTCATTTCATGTATGCGCAAAATGCCTTTGAAATGGCTTTAAAATGGATTTGGAGCATGGAGACGATTATCTCAGGATGGCAATATAAACAAACGAAACTTTTAGTAGATTTCTACTTATTTTATTAAATATTATCTCCACCAAACAGGACAAGCTTGCATCTGTTATAGTTTTGGAGAAAAATGTGTTCATTTCATGTATGCGCGAAATGCCTTAAAAATGGCTTTAAAATGGATTTGGAGCATGGAGACGATTATCTCGGGATTGCAAGATAACCAAACAAAACTTTTAGTGGATTTCTACTTATTTTATTAAATATCATCTCCACCAAACAGGACAAGCTTGCATGTGTTATAGTTTTGGAGAAAAATGTGTTCATTTCATGTATGCGCAAAATGCCTTTGAAATGGCTTTAAAATGGATTTGGAGCATGGAGACGATTATCTCGGGATTGCAAGATAACCAAACAAAACTTTTAGTGGATCTCTACTTATTTTATTAAATATCATCTCCACCAAACAGGACAAGCTTGCATCTGTTATAGTTTTGGAGAAAAATGTGTTCATTTCATGTATGCGCGAAATGCCTTAAAAATGGCTTTAAAATGGATTTGGAGCATGGAGACGATTATCTCGGGATTGCAAGATAACCAAACAAAACTTTTAGTGGATTTCTACTTATTTTATTAAATATCATCTCCACCAAACAGGACAAGCTTGCATCTGTTATAGTTTTGGAGAAAAATGTGTTCATTTCATGTATGCGCGAAATGCCTTAAAAATGGCTTTAAAATGGATTTGGAGCATGGAGACGATTATCTCGGGATTGCAAGATAACCAAACAAAACTTTTAGTGGATTTCTACTTATTTTATTAAATATCATCTCCACCAAACAGGACAAGCTTGCATCTGTTATAGTTTTGGAGAAAAATGTGTTAATTTCATGTATGCGCGAAATGCCTTAAAAATGGCTTTAAAATGGATTTGGAGCATGGAGACGATTATCTCGGGATTGCAAGATAACCAAACAAAACTTTTAGTGGATTTCTACTTATTTTATTAAATATCATCTCCACCAAACAGGACAAGCTTGCATGTGTTATAGTTTTGGAGAAAAATGTGTTCATTTCATGTATGCGCAAAATGCCTTTGAAATGGCTTTAAAATGGATTTGGAGCATGGAGACGATTATCTCAGGATGGCAATATAAACAAACGAAACTTTTAGTAGATTTCTACTTATTTTATTAAATATTATCTCCACCAAACAGGACAAGCTTGCATCTGTTATAGTTTTGGAGAAAAATGTGTTCATTTCATGTATGCGCGAAATGCCTTAAAAATGGCTTTAAAATGGATTTGGAGCATGGAGACGATTATCTCGGGATTGCAAGATAACCAAACAAAACTTTTAGTGGATTTCTACTTATTTTATTAAATATCATCTCCACCAAACAGGACAAGCTTGCATCTGTTATAGTTTTGGAGAAAAATGTGTTCATTTCATGTATGCGCGAAATGCCTTAAAAATGGCTTTAAAATGGATATGGAGCATGGAGACGATTATCTCGGGATTGCAAGATAACCAAACAAAACTTTTAGTGGATTTCTACTTATTTTATTAAATATCATCTCCACCAAACAGGACAAGCTTGCATGTGTTATAGTTTTGGAGAAAAATGTGTTCATTTCATGTATGCGCAAAATGCCTTTGAAATGGCTTTAAAATGGATTTGGAGCATGGAGACGATTATCTCAGGATGGCAATATAAACAAACGAAACTTTTAGTAGATTTCTACTTATTTTATTAAATATTATCTCCACCAAACAGGACAAGCTTGCATCTGTTATAGTTTTGGAGAAAAATGTGTTCATTTCATGTATGCGCGAAATGCCTTAAAAATGGCTTTAAAATGGATTTGGAGCATGGAGTCGATTATCTCGGGATTGCAAGATAACCAAACAAAACTTTTAGTGGATTTCTACTTATTTTATTAAATATCATCTCCACCAAACAGGACAAGCTTGCATCTGTTATAGTTTTGGAGAAAAATGTGTTCATTTCATGTATGCGCGAAATGCCTTAAAAATGGCTTTAAAATGGATTTGGAGCATGGAGACGATTATCTCGGGATTGCAAGATAACCAAACAAAACTTTTAGTGGATTTCTACTTATTTTATTAAATATCATCTCCACCAAACAGGACAAGCTTGCATGTGTTATAGTTTTGGAGAAAAATGTGTTCATTTCATGTATGCGCAAAATGCCTTTGAAATGGCTTTAAAATGGATTTGGAGCATGGAGACGATTATCTCAGGATGGCAATATAAACAAACGAAACTTTTAGTAGATTTCTACTTATTTTATTAAATATTATCTCCACCAAACAGGACAAGCTTGCATCTGTTATAGTTTTGGAGAAAAATGTGTTCATTTCATGTATGCGCGAAATGCCTTAAAAATGGCTTTAAAATGGATTTGGAGCATGGAGACGATTATCTCGGGATTGCAAGATAACCAAACAAAACTTTTAGTGGATTTCTACTTATTTTATTAAATATCATCTCCACCAAACAGGACAAGCTTGCATCTGTTATAGTTTTGGAGAAAAATGTGTTCATTTCATGTATGCGCGAAATGCCTTAAAAATGGCTTTAAAATGGATTTGGAGCATGGAGACGATTATCTCGGGATTGCAAGATAACCAAACAAAACTTTTAGTGGATTTCTACTTATTTTATTAAATATCATCTCCACCAAACAGGACAAGCTTGCATGTGTTATAGTTTTGGAGAAATATGTGTTCATTTCATGTATGCGCAAAATGCCTTTGAAATGGCTTTAAAATGGATTTGGAGCATGGAGACGATTATCTCAGGATGGCAATATAAACAAACGAAACTTTTAGTAGATTTCTACTTATTTTATTAAATATTATCTCCACCAAACAGGACAAGCTTGCATCTGTTATAGTTTTGGAGAAAAATGTGTTCATTTCATGTATGCGCGAAATGCCTTAAAAATGGCTTTAAAATGGATTTGGAGCATGGAGACGATTATCTCGGGATTGCAAGATAACCAAACAAAACTTTTAGTGGATTTCTACTTATTTTATTAAATATCATCTCCACCAAACAGGACAAGCTTGCATGTGTTATAATTTTGGAGAAAAATGTGTTCATTTCATGTATGCGCAAAATGCCTTTGAAATGGCTTTAAAATGGATTTGGAGCATGGAGACGATTATCTCGGGATTGCAAGATAACCAAACAAAACTTTTAGTGGATCTCTACTTATTTTATTAAATATCATCTCCACCAAACAGGACAAGCTTGCATCTGTTATAGTTTTGGAGAAAAATGTGTTCATTTCATGTATGCGCGAAATGCCTTAAAAATGGCTTTAAAATGGATTTGGAGCATGGAGACGATTATCTCGGGATTGCAAGATAACCAAACAAAACTTTTAGTGGATTTCTACTTATTTTATTAAATATCATCTCCACCAAACAGGACAAGCTTGCATCTGTTATAGTTTTGGAGAAAAATGTGCTCATTTCATGTATGCGCGAAATGCCTTAAAAATGGCTTAAAAATGGATTTGGAGCATGGAGACGATTATCTCGGGATTGCAAGATAACCAAACAAAACTTTTAGTGGATTTCTACTTATTTTATTAAATATCATCTCCACCAAACAGGACAAGCTTGCATCTGTTATAGTTTTGGAGAAAAATGTGTTCATTTCATGTATGCGCGAAATGCCTTAAAAATGGCTTTAAAATGGATTTGGAGCATGGAGACGATTATCTCGGGATTGCAAGATAACCAAACAAAACTTTTAGTGGATTTCTACTTATTTTATTAAATATCATCTCCACCAAACAGGACAAGCTTGCATGTGTTATAGTTTTGGAGAAAAATGTGTTCATTTCATGTATGCGCAAAATGCCTTTGAAATGGCTTTAAAATGGATTTGGAGCATGGAGACGATTATCTCAGGATGGCAATATAAACAAACGAAACTTTTAGTAGATTTCTACTTATTTTATTAAATATTATCTCCACCAAACAGGACAAGCTTGCATCTGTTATAGTTTTGGAGAAAAATGTGTTCATTTTTATGTATGCGCGAAATGCCTTAAAAATGGCTTTAAAATGGATTTGGAGCATGGAGACGATTATCTCGGGATTGCAAGATAACCAAACAAAACTTTTAGTGGATTTCTACTTATTTTATTAAATATCATCTCCACCAAACAGGACAAGCTTGCATCTGTTATAGTTTTGGAGAAAAATGTGTTCATTTCATGTATGCGCGAAATGCCTTAAAAATGGCTTTAAAATGGATTTGGAGCATGGAGACGATTATCTCGGGATTGCAAGATAACCAAACAAAACTTTTAGTGGATTTCTACTTATTTTATTAAATATCATCTCCACCAAACAGGACAAGCTTGCATGTGTTATAGTTTTGGAGAAAAATGTGTTCATTTCATGTATGCGCAAAATGCCTTTGAAATGGCTTTAAAATGGATTTGGAGCATGGAGACGATTATCTCAGGATGGCAATATAAACAAACGAAACTTTTAGTAGATTTCTACTTATTTTATTAAATATTATCTCCACCAAACAGGACAAGCTTGCATCTGTTATAGTTTTGGAGAAAAATGTGTTCATTTCATGTATGCGCGAAATGCCTTAAAAATGGCTTTAAAATGGATTTGGAGCATGGAGACGATTATCTCGGGATTGCAAGATAACCAAACAAAACTTTTAGTGGATTTCTACTTATTTTATTAAATATCATCTCCACCAAACAGGACAAGCTTGCATCTGTTATAGTTTTGGAGAAAAATGTGTTAATTTCATGTATGCGCGAAATGCCTTAAAAATGGCTTTAAAATGGATTTGGAGCATGGAGACGATTATCTCGGGTTTGCAAGATAACTAGTGATGAGCGAGTACTAAAAAGCTCGGGTGCTCGAAGCTCGGGCCGAGCCTCCCAAGATACTCGTGTACTCGGCCCGAGCAACGAGCCCAATGTTATCCTATGGGAGACCCGAGTATTTTTGTGAAATGACCTCCCGGCAGCATGGAGAAACCCTAAAAATGGCACAAAAGTCTCAGAAGAGTGCTCAAATGACATGGCAACAGCATGGGGAAGTCCCCTTGAAGCATTTATCACTCAAAAGTCACAGCTGTGAACAATTTTGTCCGCGTTTTACGCCATTTTTACGGACTCACCAGAAAACCTTCCAAAATGACCCCAAAATGATTTTTCATGGCAGAAATGTTAAGGGCACATACCCAATAGTGAGATAGAGCTGGTGTATGTTACTTTTTGAGATTAATACATGAAAGATTTTACGTGAAAACATTGTGTGGCACTCCGATGTCCCTGAGAAGAGACGTACATGAAGGCCTCTTGAGTCTAATGTGCCCATTTTGAGGAAGTGAGTCTTTGTAGTATTTTCCTTTGCCAGGGCAGTCCAAAATTGTGAGGTTCACCAATGTCCCTGGATAGAGACGTGCATGATGGCCTGTAAACCTGAAGTGCCCATTGTAAGGAAGTGGGTCTATTTTAGTATAGCCCTTTGCCAGGGCAGCCAAAAATTGGGAGGCTCCACATTGTCCCTGGATAGAGACGTGCATGATGGCCTGTAAACCTGAAGTGCCCATTGTAAGGAAGTGGGTCTATTTCAGTATAGCCCTTTGCCAGGGCAGCCAAAAATTGGGAGGCTCCACATTGTCCCTGGATAGAGACGTGCATGATGGCCTGTAAACCTGAAGTGCCCATTGTAAGGAAGTGGGTCTATTTCAGTATAGCCCTTTGCCAGGGCAGCCAAAAATTGGGAGGCTCCACATTGTCCCTGGATAGAGACGTGCATGATGGCCTGTAAACCTGAAGTGCCCATTGTAAGGAAGTGGGTCTATTTCAGTATAGCCCTTTGCCAGGGCAGCCAAAAATTGGGAGGCTCCACATTGTCCCTGGATAGAGACGTGCATGATGGCCTGTAAACCTGAAGTGCCCATTGTAAGGAAGTGGGTCTATTTCAGTATAGCCCTTTGCCAGGGCAGCCAAAAATTGGGAGGCTCCACATTGTCCCTGGATAGAGACGTGCATGATGGCCTGTAAACCTGAAGTGCCCATTGTAAGGAAGTGGGTCTATTTCAGTATAGCCCTTTGCCAGGGCAGCCAAAAATTGGGAGGCTCCACATTGTCCCTGGATAGAGACGTGCATGATGGCCTGTAAACCTGAAGTGCCCATTGTAAGGAAGTGGGTCTATTTCAGTATAGCCCTTTGCCAGGGCAGCCAAAAATTGGGAGGCTCCACATTGTCCCTGGGTAGAGACGTGCATGATGGCCTCAAAACATTAAGTGTCCATTTTAAGGAAGTGGGTCTATTTCAGTATAGCCCTTTGCCAGGGCAGCCAAAAATTGGGAGGCTCCACATTGTCCCTGGATAGAGACGTGCATGATGGCCTGTAAACCTGAAGTGCCCATTGTAAGGAAGTGGGTGTATTTCAGTATAGCCCTTAGGCAGGGCAGCCAAAAATTGGGAGGCTCCACGTTGTCCCTGGGTAGAGACGTGCATGAGGGCCTCAAAACATTGTTCCCATTGCAAAGGAGCGGGTCTCCTGTCGTTGTAATGTCCATTCTGCAAAGAATGGGCGAAAAAATTTACCACTGGGGGTATACCTGAAACAAAGACCTAACTATTGTAACGGTCATCATGATGGCGCATGAGGAGAAGGAGGAGCAGTCCAGCGATTATCCAAAGTCGAGAAGTGTACCCATGGGTGAGTGGAGGTACATGGCAAACTTTAAACTCCGCTCTCATTTGCTGGTGGTGTGGTGAAGTCTGGCCCAATCCAACCCTTGTTCATCTTTATCAGAGTCAGCCTGTCAGCATTTTCAGTTGACAGGCGGGTGCGTTTATCTGTAATGATTCCACCTGCGGCACTAAAAACACGCTCTGACAAAACGCTAGCAGCAGGGCAGGCCAGGACTTCCAAGGCGTAGAGAGCCAATTCATGCCACGTGTCCAGCTTGGATACCCAATAATTGTAAGGCACAGAGGAATGTCGGAGTACAGTTGTTCGATCTGCAAGGTACTCCTTCAGCATCTGGGCAAACTTAGGATTTCTTGTGGCACTACCCCGCACCTCAGGGGCTGTGGTACGTGAGGGGCTGAGAAAACTGTCCCACATCTTAAAGACTGTTCCCCTACCTCTGGCGGATTGGACTTGTGCCTCTCTCGGCTGTACGCCTCGGTTGTCCACTGATTCCTGACCTATGCCGCTAGCGTTTTGTGAGGGGAATGCTTTGCCTACTTCCGTGAGTATGGCCTTCCGAAACTGCTGCATTTTGGTTGACCTCTCCTCCACGGGAATAAGAGACAAAAAGTTCTCCTTGTAGCGTGGGTCTAACAGTGTTACCAACCAGTAATGATTGTCGGCCAAGATGTTCTTAACGCGAGGGTCACGAGACAGGCAGCTTACCATAAAGTCAGCCATGTGCGCCAGACTCTTAACAGCCAGGACTTCAGTAGCCTGACCAACAAGATGACTGAACATGCTGTCCTCCTCCTCCTCCTCCTCCTCCTCCTCCTCCTCATCTACCCTGTCCTCTGGCCAGCCACGCTGAATCGAGGATATGACTGGTGTGCATGTCATATCCTCAATTTGGCCGGAGAGTTGCTCCATGTCTTCATCCTCCTCCTCGTCATAGTCCTCCACTGCACGTTGTGATGAGACGAGGCTGGGCTGTGTGTTATCACCCACACCCACTACTGTTTCTTGCTGCAACTCATCGCGCTCCGCCTGCAATGCATCATGTTTGTTTTTCAGCAGGGACCGTTTTAGAAGGCAGAGTAGCGGTATGGTGACGCTAATAATGGCGTCATCACCACTCACCATCTTGGTGGAGTCCTCAAAGTTTTGGAGGATGGTACATAGGTCTGACATCCATCTCCACTCCTCAGGTGTTATGTGTGGAGTTTGACCCATTTCCCGACGGCTTAGGTGATGCAGGTACTCAACAACTGCCCTCTTCTGCTCACATATCCTGACCAACATGTGCAGAGTTGAATTCCAACGCGTGGGGACATCACACACCAGTCTGTGAGCCGGAAGATGCAAACGGCGCTGAAAGCCGGCAAGGCCGGCTGAAGCAGTAGGTGACTTTCGAAAATGTGCAGACAGGCGGCGAACTTTTACCAGCAGATCAGACAGCTCTGGGTATGACTTTATAAACCGCTGAACCACGAGGTTGAGCACATGGGCCACGCATGGAACATGTGTCAGCTGGCCTCGCCTCAAAGCCGCCACCAGGTTCCGGCCATTGTCACAAACGACCTTTCCTGGCTTTAGGTTCAGAGGTGTGAGCCAGTGATCTGCCTGCTGTTTCAGAGCTGTCCACAGCTCTTCTGCATTGTGGGGTTTGTCACCTATGCAGATTAGCTTCAGCACAGCCTGTTGCCGCTTCGCCGAGGCAGTGCTGCAGTGCTTCCAGCTTGTGACTGGTGTGGAGGGCACAGTGGATGAGGATGCGCAGGAGGAGGAGGAGGCTGAAGAGCATGACATTCCGGAGCTGTAGAGTGTGGGTGAAACACTGACTGAGGTAGGGCCTGCAAACCTTGGTGTGGGAAGGACGTGTTCCGTCCCTCGCTCAGACTGGGTCCCAGCTTCCACAATATTAACCCAGTGTGCCGTCAACGAGATGTAGCGGCCTTGCCCACAAGCACTTGTCCACGTGTCTGTGGTTAGGTGGACCTTGGGTGAAACAGCGTTGTTCAGGGCACGTGTGATGTTTTGTGACACGTGGTTATGCAACGCGGGGACGGCACACCGGGAGAAATAGTGGCGGCTGGGGACCGAGTAACGTGGGACAGCTGCCGCCATCAGGTCACGGAATGCTTCTGTCTCCACCAGCCTAAAAGGCAACATTTCCAGCGCAAGCAGTCGCGAAATGTTAGCATTTAGAACTGTGGCATGTGGGGTGTTGGCAGTGTATTTGCGCCTGCGTTCAAAGGTTTGCTGAATGGATAACTGAACGCTGCGCTGGGACAAGGACGTGCTTGATGATGGTGTTCTTTCTGCGTAGGCAACTGCAGGTGCAGGAGTGGAGGAGGCTTGTTCGCAGGCAGCATGGACAGAGGATTGGCTCGCATGCACAACCAGCGAAGACGTAGCAGTGACATCAGCAAGCACTGCTCCTCGACTCTGTTGTACTTCCCACAAAGTCGGGTGCTTGGCTGACATGTGCCTGATCATGCTGGTGGTGGTCAGGCTGCTAGTTTTGGTACCCCTGCTGATGCTGGCACGGCAGGTGTTGCAAATGGCCTTTTTTGAATCATCTGGATCCAACTTAAAAAACTGCCAGACTCGTGAAGACCTAACATTTGTACAGGCACCTTGTGTCGTCGTGTTGTTCCGGGGAACGGTTGCCTGACTTCTGCCTGGGGCCACCACCCTGCTTCTTACTGCCTGTTGTGATGCTACGCCTCCCTCCCCCTGTGCACTGCTGTCCTCGCTCTGCATATCCTCCTGCCAGGTTGGGTCAGTTACTGGATCATCCACCACGTCGTCTTCCTCTTCCGCACCCTGCTCCTCCTCCTGACTTGCTGACAATTGTGTCTCATCATCGTCCACCACTTGTTGAGACACGTTGCCAACTTCGTGAGAACGTGGCTGCTCAAATATTTGGCCATCTGTACAGACGATCTCCTCATGACCCACTTCAATATGAGCTGGCGAGAGGCCAGAATGTGTGAATGGAAACGTGAACAGCTCTTCCGAGTGTCCAAGTGTGGGATCATTAATGTCCGAGGAGGACGTGTACTCAGCCTGGTGGTAGGAAGGAGGATCAGGTTCAGAAATGTGCGGTGCAGTATCACGGCTACTGACACTTGACCGTGTGGAAGACAGAGTGTTTGTGGTGGTGCCAATCTGACTGGAAGCATTATCCGCTATCCAACTAACAACCTGTTGACACTGGTCTTGGTTCAAGAGCGGTGTACTGCTGCGGTCCCCAAGAATTTGGGACAGGACGTGCGAGCGACTAGATGTGGCCCTTTGTTGTGGCGAAATTAGAGCTTGCCCACGACCTCGGCCTCTGCCTGCACCACCATCACGTCCACTTCCTTGTTCCTTGCCAATGCCCTTGCGCATTTTGCAATGCTGTGCACTGCTGACGTGTATATTCACTACTTGTGCGTTATATCAAAGTTTCTGGAAATTGCACACAAGTGCACCTGTACGCTGCCACCGACAGGCACACACGTGCGGTTTTTAAATGCAAGCACGGACGCACTAAGAACCTAACACAGGTTTTAGGAGCAAAAATTAAGAACTCTGACACTATCAGCCACTGCTGACTGACGTGTATTATACACTACACTTGTGCGTTATATAATAGTTTGGTAAACGCACACCAGTGCACCTGTACGCTGCCACCAACAGGCACACACGTGCGGTTTTAAAAACCAAGCACGGACGCAATAATAACCTAACACAGGTTTTAGGAGCAAAAATTAAGAACTCTGACACTATCAGCCACTGCTGACTGACGTGTATTATACACTACACTTGTGCGTTATATAATAGTTTGGTAAACGCACACCAGTGCACCTGTACGCTGCCACCAACAGGCACACACGTGCGGTTTTAAAAACCAAGCACGGACGCAATAATAACCTAACACAGGTTTTAGGAGCAAAAATTAAGAACTCTGACACTATCAGCCACTGCTGACTGACGTGTATTATACACTACACTTGTGCGTTATATAATAGTTTGGTAAACGCACACCAGTGCACCTGTACGCTGCCACCAACAGGCACACACGTGCGGTTTTAAAAACCAAGCACGGACGCAATAATAACCTAACACAGGTTTTAGGAGCAAAAATTAAGAACTCTGACACTATCAGCCACTGCTGACTGACGTGTATTATACACTACACTTGTGCGTTATATAATAGTTTGGTAAACGCACACCAGTGCACCTGTACGCTGCCACCAACAGGCACACACGTGCGGTTTTAAAAACCAAGCACGGACGCAATAATAACCTAACACAGGTTTTAGGAGCAAAAATTAAGAACTCTGACACTATCAGCCACTGCTGACTGACGTGTATTATACACTGCACTTGTGCGTTATATAATAGTTTGGTAAACGCACACCAGTGCACCTGTACGCTGCCACCAACAGGCACACACGTGCGGTTTTAAAAACCAAGCACGGACGCAATAATAACCTAACACAGGTTTTAGGAGCAAAAATTAAGAACTCTGACACTATCAGCCACTGCTGACTGACGTGTATTATACACTACACTTGTGCGTTATATAATAGTTTGGTAAACGCACACCAGTGCACCTGTACGCTGCCACCAACAGGCACACACGTGCGGTTTTAAAAACCAAGCACGGACGCAATAATAACCTAACACAGGTTTTAGGAGCAAAAATTAAGAACTCTGACACTATCAGCCACTGCTGACTGACGTGTATTATACACTACACTTGTGCGTTATATAATAGTTTGGTAAACGCACACCAGTGCACCTGTACGCTGCCACCAACAGGCACACACGTGCGGTTTTAAAAACCAAGCACGGACGCAATAATAACCTAACACAGGTTTTAGGAGCAAAAATTAAGAACTCTGACACTATCAGCGACTGCTGACTGACGTGTATTATACACTACACTTGTGCGTTATATAATAGTTTGGTAAACGCACACCAGTGCACCTGTACGCTGCCACCAACAGGCACACACGTGCGGTTTTAAAAACCAAGCACGGACGCAATAATAACCTAACAGGTTTTTTGGGGAGCGACAATTACAGTACAGACAAGTCAGACACTATCTGGACTGTTTTACACTGTGTACACCAGCCCCAGATATGAAGGCTGGTATACCGTCACCACTACCCTGCCTGCCTGCCTGCCTGTATACTGCTACAATAGTCCTGACAAGGACTCTTTTGGTCACTAGCCTGTATTCAGACCTGGCTATACCCTGCCTGTATATAGCAACAATAGTCCTGAGAAGGACTCTGCTACTGTACGCCGACCTGGCTATACCCTGCCTGCCTGTATACAACTAGAATAGTCCTGAGAAGGACTTTTGGTCACACTGTTTGCAGCCCTGCAACTGAAAAAGCTATAAAGGGCCGCAAAGCTTTCCCTGAATCAGCGACACTCTCCCTACACTCACTGTCAGAATAGCTGTGAGCAGAGCACAGCGCGCCGGCCTATATAAAGGCTCGGTGACGCTGTGCAGGCCGGCCAATCACTGCAATTCCACAACTAACAGGGCTGTGGCATTGCAGTGGTCTGCCAGCCAATCCCTGCATGAGGGCTGGCTCTCAAAAGAGCGCCAACATGCAGAAATGAAGACCACGAGTAAAGCACGAGTATCGCGAGATTACTCGGTCCCCGCCGAGCAGCCCGAGTACAGTGATACTCGTGCGAGTACCGAGTAGTGACAAGCATGCTCGCTCATCACTAAAGATAACCAAACAAAACTTTTAGTGGATTTCTACTTATTTTATTAAATATCATCTCCACCAAACAGGACAAGCTTGCATGTGTTATAGTTTTGGAGAAAAATGTGTTCATTTCATGTATGCGCAAAATGCCTTTGAAATGGCTTTAAAATGGATTTGGAGCATGGAGACGATTATCTCAGGATGGCAATATAAACAAACGAAACTTTTAGTAGATTTCTACTTATTTTATTAAATATTATCTCCACCAAACAGGACAAGCTTGCATCTGTTATAGTTTTGGAGAAAAATGTGTTCATTTCATGTTTGCGCGAAATGCCTTAAAAATGGCTTTAAAATGGATTTGGAGCATGGAGACTATTATCTCGGGATTGCAAGATAACCAAACAAAACTTTTAGTGGATTTCTACTTATTTTATTAAATATCATCTCCACCAAACAGGACAAGCTTGCATCTGTTATAGTTTTGGAGAAAAATGTGTTCATTTCATGTATGCGCGAAATGCCTTAAAAATGGCTTTAAAATGGATATGGAGCATGGAGACGATTATCTCGGGATTGCAAGATAACCAAACAAAACTTTTAGTGGATTTCTACTTATTTTATTAAATATCATCTCCACCAAACAGGACAAGCTTGCATGTGTTATAGTTTTGGAGAAAAATGTGTTCATTTCATGTATGCGCAAAATGCCTTTGAAATGGCTTTAAAATGGATTTGGAGCATGGAGACGATTATCTCAGGATGGCAATATAAACAAACAAAACTTTTAGTAGATTTCTACTTATTTTATTAAATATTATCTCCACCAAACAGGACAAGCTTGCATCTGTTATAGTTTTGGAGAAAAATGTGTTCATTTCATGTATGCGCGAAATGCCTTAAAAATGGCTTTAAAATGGATTTGGAGCATGGAGACGATTATCTCGGGATTGCAAGATAACCAAACAAAACTTTTAGTGGATTTCTACTTATTTTATTAAATATCATCTCCACCAAACAGGACAAGCTTGCATGTGTTATAGTTTTGGAGAAAAATGTGTTCATTTCATGTATGCGCAAAATGCCTTTGAAATGGCTTTAAAATGGATTTGGAGCATGGAGACGATTATCTCAGGATGGCAATATAAACAAACGAAACTTTTATTAGATTTCTACTTATTTTATTAAATATTATCTCCACCAAACAGGACAAGCTTGCATCTGTTATAGTTTTGGAGAAAAATGTGTTCATTTCATGTATGCGCGAAATGCCTTAAAAATGGCTTTAAAATGGATTTGGAGCATGGAGACGATTATCTCGGGATTGCAAGATAACCAAACAAAACTTTTAGTGGATCTCTACTTATTTTATTAAATATCATCTCCACCAAACAGGACAAGCTTGCATCTGTTATAGTTTTGGAGAAAAATGTGTTCATTTCATGTATGCGCGAAATGCCTTAAAAATGGCTTTAAAATGGATTTGGAGCATGGAGACGATTATCTCGGGATTGCAAGATAACCAAACAAAACTTTTAGTGGATTTCTACTTATTTTATTAAATATCATCTCCACCAAACAGGACAAGCTTGCATCTGTTATAGTTTTGGAGAAAAATGTGTTCATTTCATGTATGCGCGAAATGCCTTAAAAATGGCTTTAAAATGGATTTGGAGCATGGAGACGATTATCTCGGGATTGCAAGATAACCAAACAAAACTTTTAGTGGATTTCTACTTATTTTATTAAATATCATCTCCACCAAACAGGACAAGCTTGCATCTGTTATAGTTTTGGAGAAAAATGTGTTAATTTCATGTATGCGCGAAATGCCTTAAAAATGGCTTTAAAATGGATTTGGAGCATGGAGACGATTATCTCGGGATTGCAAGATAACCAAACAAAACTTTTAGTGGATTTCTACTTATTTTATTAAATATCATCTCCACCAAACAGGACAAGCTTGCATGTGTTATAGTTTTGGAGAAAATTGTGTTCATTTCATGTATGCGCAAAATGCCTTTGAAATGGCTTTAAAATGGATTTGGAGCATGGAGACGATTATCTCAGGATGGCAATATAAACAAACGAAACTTTTAGTAGATTTCTACTTATTTTATTAAATATTATCTCCACCAAACAGGACAAGCTTGCATCTGTTATAGTTTTGGAGAAAAATGTGTTCATTTCATGTATGCGCGAAATGCCTTAAAAATGGCTTTAAAATGGATATGGAGCATGGAGACGATTATCTCGGGATTGCAAGATAACCAAACAAAACTTTTAGTGGATTTCTACTTATTTTATTAAATATCATCTCCACCAAACAGGACAAGCTTGCATGTGTTATAGTTTTGGAGAAAAATGTGTTCATTTCATGTATGCGCAAAATGCCTTTGAAATGGCTTTAAAATGGATTTGGAGCATGGAGACGATTATCTCAGGATGGCAATATAAACAAACGAAACTTTTAGTAGATTTCTACTTATTTTATTAAATATTATCTCCACCAAACAGGACAAGCTTGCATCTGTTATAGTTTTGGAGAAAAATGTGTTCATTTCATGTATGCGCGAAATGCCTTAAAAATGGCTTTATAATGGATTTGGAGCATGGAGACGATTATCTCGGGATTGAAAGATAACCAAACAAAACTTTTAGTGGATTTCTACTTATTTTATTAAATATCATCTCCACCAAACAGGACAAGCTTGCATCTGTTATAGTTTTGGAGAAAAATGTGTTCATTTCATGTATGCGCGAAATGCCTTAAAAATGGCTTTAAAATGGATTTGGAGCATGGAGACGATTATCTCGGGATTGCAAGATAACCAAACAAAACTTTTAGTGGATTTCTACTTATTTTATTAAATATCATCTCCACCAAACAGGACAAGCTTGCATGTGTTATAGTTTTGGAGAAAAATGTGTTCATTTCATGTATGCGCAAAATGCCTTTGAAATGGCTTTAAAATGGATTTGGAGCATGGAGACGATTATCTCAGGATGGCAATATAAACAAACGAAACTTTTAGTAGATTTCTACTTATTTTATTAAATATTATCTCCACCAAACAGGACAAGCTTGCATCTGTTATAGTTTTGGAGAAAAATGTGTTCATTTCATGTATGCGCGAAATGCCTTAAAAATGGCTTTAAAATGGATTTGGAGCATGGAGACGATTATCTCGGGATTGCAAGATAACCAAACAAAACTTTTAGTGGATTTCTACTTATTTTATTAAATATCATCTCCACCAAACAGGACAAGCTTGCATCTGTTATAGTTTTGGAGAAAAATGTGTTCATTTCATGTATGCGCGAAATGCCTTAAAAATGGCTTTAAAATGGATTTGGAGCATGGAGACGATTATCTCGGGATTGCAAGATAACCAAACAAAACTTTTAGTGGATTTCTACTTATTTTATTAAATATCATCTCCACCAAACAGGACAAGCTTGCATGTGTTATAGTTTTGGAGAAATATGTGTTCATTTCATGTATGCGCAAAATGCCTTTGAAATGGCTTTAAAATGGATTTGGAGCATGGAGACGATTATCTCAGGATGGCAATATAAACAAACGAAACTTTTAGTAGATTTCTACTTATTTTATTAAATATTATCTCCACCAAACAGGACAAGCTTGCATCTGTTATAGTTTTGGAGAAAAATGTGTTCATTTCATGTATGCGCGAAATGCCTTAAAAATGGCTTTAAAATGGATTTGGAGCATGGAGACGATTATCTCGGGATTGCAAGATAACCAAACAAAACTTTTAGTGGATTTCTACTTATTTTATTAAATATCATCTCCACCAAACAGGACAAGCTTGCATGTGTTATAGTTTTGGAGAAAAATGTGTTCATTTCATGTATGCGCAAAATGCCTTTGAAATGGCTTTAAAATGGATTTGGAGCATGGAGACGATTATCTCGGGATTGCAAGATAACCAAACAAAACTTTTAGTGGATCTCTACTTATTTTATTAAATATCATCTCCACCAAACAGGACAAGCTTGCATCTGTTATAGTTTTGGAGAAAAATGTGTTCATTTCATGTATGCGCGAAATGCCTTAAAAATGGCTTTAAAATGGATTTGGAGCATGGAGACGATTATCTCGGGATTGCAAGATAACCAAACAAAACTTTTAGTGGATTTCTACTTATTTTATTAAATATCATCTCCACCAAACAGGACAAGCTTGCATCTGTTATAGTTTTGGAGAAAAATGTGTTCATTTCATGTATGCGCGAAATGCCTTAAAAATGGCTTTAAAATGGATTTGGAGCATGGAGACGATTATCTCGGGATTGCAAGATAACCAAACAAAACTTTTAGTGGATTTCTACTTATTTTATTAAATATCATCTCCACCAAACAGGACAAGCTTGCATCTGTTATAGTTTTGGAGAAAAATGTGTTCATTTCATGTATGCGCGAAATGCCTTAAAAATGGCTTTAAAATGGATTTGGAGCATGGAGACGATTATCTCGGGATTGCAAGATAACCAAACAAAACTTTTAGTGGATTTCTACTTATTTTATTAAATATCATCTCCACCAAACAGGACAAGCTTGCATGTGTTATAGTTTTGGAGAAAAATGTGTTCATTTCATGTATGCGCAAAATGCCTTTGAAATGGCTTTAAAATGGATTTGGAGCATGGAGACGATTATCTCAGGATGGCAATATAAACAAACGAAACTTTTAGTAGATTTCTACTTATTTTATTAAATATTATCTCCACCAAACAGGACAAGCTTGCATCTGTTATAGTTTTGGAGAAAAATGTGTTCATTTCATGTATGCGCGAAATGCCTTAAAAATGGCTTTATAATGGATTTGGAGCATGGAGACGATTATCTCGGGATTGCAAGATAAACAAACAAAACTTTTAGTGGATTTCTACTTATTTTATTAAATATCATCTCCACCAAACAGGACAAGCTTGCATCTGTTATAGTTTTGGAGAAAAATGTGTTCATTTCATGTATGCGCGAAATGCCTTAAAAATGGCTTTAAAATGGATTTGGAGCATGGAGACGATTATCTCGGGATTGCAAGATAACCAAACAAAACTTTTAGTGGATTTCTACTTATTTTATTAAATATCATCTCCACCAAACAGGCAAGCTTGCATGTGTTATAGTTTTGGAGAAAAATGTGTTCATTTCATGTATGCGCAAAATGCCTTTGAAATGGCTTTAAAATGGATTTGGAGCATGGAGACGATTATCTCAGGATGGCAATATAAACAAACGAAACTTTTAGTAGATTTCTACTTATTTTATTAAATATTATCTCCACCAAACAGGACAAGCTTGCATCTGTTATAGTTTTGGAGAAAAATGTGTTCATTTCATGTATGCGCGAAATGCCTTAAAAATGGCTTTAAAATGGATTTGGAGCATGGAGACGATTATCTCGGGATTGCAAGATAACCAAACAAAACTTTTAGTGGATTTCTACTTATTTTATTAAATATCATCTCCACCAAACAGGACAAGCTTGCATCTGTTATAGTTTTGGAGAAAAATGTGTTCATTTCATGTATGCGCGAAATGCCTTAAAAATGGCTTTAAAATGGATTTGGAGCATGGAGACGATTATCTCGGGATTGCAAGATAACCAAACAAAACTTTTAGTGGATTTCTACTTATTTTATTAAATATCATCTCCACCAAACAGGACAAGCTTGCATGTGTTATAGTTTTGGAGAAATATGTGTTCATTTCATGTATGCGCAAAATGCCTTTGAAATGGCTTTAAAATGGATTTGGAGCATGGAGACGATTATCTCAGGATGGCAATATAAACAAACGAAACTTTTAGTAGATTTCTACTTATTTATTAAATATTATCTCCACCAAACAGGACAAGCTTGCATCTGTTATAGTTTTGGAGAAAAATGTGTTCATTTCATGTATGCGCGAAATGCCTTAAAAATGGCTTTAAAATGGATTTGGAGCATGGAGACGATTATCTCGGGATTGCAAGATAACCAAACAAAACTTTTAGTGGATTTCTACTTATTTTATTAAATATCATCTCCACCAAACAGGACAAGCTTGCATGTGTTATAGTTTTGGAGAAAAATGTGTTCATTTCATGTATGCGCAAAATGCCTTTGAAATGGCTTTAAAATGGATTTGGAGCATGGAGACGATTATCTCGGGATTGCAAGATAACCAAACAAAACTTTTAGTGGATCTCTACTTATTTTATTAAATATCATCTCCACCAAACAGGACAAGCTTGCATCTGTTATAGTTTTGGAGAAAAATGTGTTCATTTCATGTATGCGCGAAATGCCTTAAAAATGGCTTTAAAATGGATTTGGAGCATGGAGACGATTATCTCGGGATTGCAAGATAACCAAACAAAACTTTTAGTGGATTTCTACTTATTTTATTAAATATCATCTCCACCAAACAGGACAAGCTTGCATCTGTTATAGTTTTGGAGAAAAATGTGTTCATTTCATGTATGCGCGAAATGCCTTAAAAATGGCTTTAAAATGGATTTGGAGCATGGAGACGATTATCTCAGGATTGCAAGATAACCAAACAAAACTTTTAGTGGATTTCTACTTATTTTATTAAATATCATCTCCACCAAACAGGACAAGCTTGCATCTGTTATAGTTTTGGAGAAAAATGTGTTCATTTCATGTATGCGCGAAATGCCTTAAAAATGGCTTTAAAATGGATTTGGAGCATGGAGACGATTATCTCGGGATTGCAAGATAACCAAACAAAACTTTTAGTGGATTTCTACTTATTTTATTAAATATCATCTCCACCAAACAGGACAAGCTTGCATGTGTTATAGTTTTGGAGAAAAATGTGTTCATTTCATGTATGCGCAAAATGCCTTTGAAATGGCTTTAAAATGGATTTGGAGCATGGAGACGATTATCTCAGGATGGCAATATAAACAAACGAAACTTTTAGTAGATTTCTACTTATTTTATTAAATATTATCTCCACCAAACAGGACAAGCTTGCATCTGTTATAGTTTTGGAGAAAAATGTGTTCATTTCATGTATGCGCGAAATGCCTTAAAAATGGCTTTAAAATGGATTTGGAGCATGGAGACGATTATCTCGGGATTGCAAGATAACCAAACAAAACTTTTAGTGGATTTCTACTTATTTTATTAAATATCATCTCCACCAAACAGGACAAGCTTGCATGTGTTATAGTTTTGGAGAAAAATGTGTTCATTTCATGTATGCGCAAAATGCCTTTGAAATGGCTTTAAAATGGATTTGGAGCATGGAGACGATTATCTCGGGATTGCAAGATAACCAAACAAAACTTTTAGTGGATCTCTACTTATTTTATTAAATATCATCTCCACCAAACAGGACAAGCTTGCATCTGTTATAGTTTTGGAGAAAAATGTGTTCATTTCATGTATGCGCGAAATGCCTTAAAAATGGCTTTAAAATGGATTTGGAGCATGGAGACGATTATCTCGGGATTGCAAGATAACCAAACAAAACTTTTAGTGGATTTCTACTTATTTTATTAAATATCATCTCCACCAAACAGGACAAGCTTGCATCTGTTATAGTTTTGGAGAAAAATGTGTTCATTTCATGTATGCGCGAAATGCCTTAAAAATGGCTTTAAAATGGATTTGGAGCATGGAGACGATTATCTCAGGATTGCAAGATAACCAAACAAAACTTTTAGTGGATTTCTACTTATTTTATTAAATATCATCTCCACCAAACAGGACAAGCTTGCATCTGTTATAGTTTTGGAGAAAAATGTGTTCATTTCATGTATGCGCGAAATGCCTTAAAAATGGCTTTAAAATGGATTTGGAGCATGGAGACGATTATCTCGGGATTGCAAGATAACCAAACAAAACTTTTAGTGGATTTCTACTTATTTTATTAAATATCATCTCCACCAAACAGGACAAGCTTGCATGTGTTATAGTTTTGGAGAAAAATGTGTTCATTTCATGTATGCGCAAAATGCCTTTGAAATGGCTTTAAAATGGATTTGGAGCATGGAGACGATTATCTCAGGATGGCAATATAAACAAACGAAACTTTTAGTAGATTTCTACTTATTTTATTAAATATTATCTCCACCAAACAGGACAAGCTTGCATCTGTTATAGTTTTGGAGAAAAATGTGTTCATTTCATGTATGCGCGAAATGCCTTAAAAATGGCTTTAAAATGGATTTGGAGCATGGAGACGATTATCTCGGGATTGCAAGATAACCAAACAAAACTTTTAGTGGATTTCTACTTATTTTATTAAATATCATCTCCACCAAACAGGACAAGCTTGCATCTGTTATAGTTTTGGAGAAAAATGTGTTCATTTCATGTATGCGCGAAATGCCTTAAAAATGGCTTTAAAATGGATTTGGAGCATGGAGACGATTATCTCGGGATTGCAAGATAACCAAACAAAACTTTTAGTGGATTTCTACTTATTTTATTAAATATCATCTCCACCAAACAGGACAAGCTTGCATGTGTTATAGTTTTGGAGAAAAATGTGTTCATTTCATGTATGCGCAAAATGCCTTTGAAATGGCTTTAAAATGGATTTGGAGCATGGAGACGATTATCTCAGGATGGCAATATAAACAAACGAAACTTTTAGTAGATTTCTACTTATTTTATTAAATATTATCTCCACCAAACAGGACAAGCTTGCATCTGTTATAGTTTTGGAGAAAAATGTGTTCATTTCATGTATGCGCGAAATGCCTTAAAAATGGCTTTAAAATGGATTTGGAGCATGGAGACGATTATCTCGGGATTGCAAGATAACCAAACAAAACTTTTAGTGGATTTCTACTTATTTTATTAAATATCATCTCCACCAAACAGGACAAGCTTGCATCTGTTATAGTTTTGGAGAAAAATGTGTTCATTTCATGTATGCGCGAAATGCCTTAAAAATGGCTTTAAAATGGATTTGGAGCATGGAGACGATTATCTCGGGATTGCAAGATAACCAAACAAAACTTTTAGTGGATTTCTACTTATTTTATTAAATATCATCTCCACCAAACAGGACAAGCTTGCATGTGTTATAGTTTTGGAGAAAAATGTGTTCATTTCATGTATGCGCAAAATGCCTTAAAAATGGCTTTAAAATGGATTTGGAGCATGGAGACGATTATCTCAGGATGGCAATATAAACAAACGAAACTTTTAGTAGATTTCTACTTATTTTATTAAATATTATCTCCACCAAACAGGACAAGCTTGCATCTGTTATAGTTTTGGAGAAAAATGTGTTCATTTCATGTATGTGCGAAATGCCTTAAAAATGGCTTTAAAATGGATTTGGAGCATGGAGACGATTATCTCGGGATTGCAAGATAACCAAACAAAACTTTTAGTGGATTTCTACTTATTTTATTAAATATCATCTCCACCAAACAGGACAAGCTTGCATCTGTTATAGTTTTGGAGAAAAATGTGTTCATTTCATGTATGCGCGAAACGCCTTAAAAATGGCTTTAAAATGGATTTGGAGCATGGAGACGATTATCTCGGGATTGCAAGATAACCAAACAAAACTTTTAGTGGATTTCTACTTATTTTATTAAATATCATCTCCACCAAACAGGACAAGCTTGCATGTGTTATAGTTTTGGAGAAATATGTGTTCATTTCATGTATGCGCAAAATGCCTTTGAAATGGCTTTAAAATGGATTTGGAGCATGGAGACGATTATCTCAGGATGGCAATATAAACAAACGAAACTTTTAGTAGATTTCTACTTATTTTATTAAATATTATCTCCACCAAACAGGACAAGCTTGCATCTGTTATAGTTTTGGAGAAAAATGTGTTCATTTCATGTATGCGCGAAATGCCTTAAAAATGGCTTTAAAATGGATTTGGAGCATGGAGACGATTATCTCGGGATTGCAAGATAACCAAACAAAACTTTTAGTGGATTTCTACTTATTTTATTAAATATCATCTCCACCAAACAGGACAAGCTTGCATCTGTTATAGTTTTGGAGAAAAATGTGTTCATTTCATGTATGCGCGAAATGCCTTAAAAATGGCTTTAAAATGGATTTGGAGCATGGAGACGATTATCTCGGGATTGCAAGATAACCAAACAAAACTTTTAGTGGATTTCTACTTATTTTATTAAATATCATCTCCACCAAACAGGACAAGCTTGCATCTGTTATAGTTTTGGAGAAAAATGTGTTCATTTCATGTATGCGCGAAATGCCTTAAAAATGGCTTTAAAATGGATTTGGAGCATGGAGACGATTATCTCGGGATTGCAAGATAACCAAACAAAACTTTTAGTGGATTTCTACTTATTTTATTAAATATCATCTCCACCAAACAGGACAAGCTTGCATCTGTTATAGTTTTGGAGAAAAATGTGTTCATTTCATGTATGCGCGAAATGCCTTAAAAATGGCTTTCAAATGGATTTGGAGCATGGAGACGATTATCTCGGGATTGCAAGATAACCAAACAAAACTTTTAGTGGATTTCTACTTATTTTATTAAATATCATCTCCACCAAACAGGACAAGCTTGCATGTGTTATAGTTTTGGAGAAAAATGTGTTCATTTCATGTATGCGCAAAATGCCTTTGAAATGGCTTTAAAATGGATTTGGAGCATGGAGACGATTATCTCAGGATGGCAATATAAACAAACGAAACTTTTAGTAGATTTCTACTTATTTTATTAAATATTATCTCCACCAAACAGGACAAGCTTGCATCTGTTATAGTTTTGGAGAAAAATGTGTTCATTTCATGTATGCGCGAAATGCCTTAAAAATGGCTTTAAAATGGATTTGGAGCATGGAGACGATTATCTCGGGATTGCAAGATAACCAAACAAAACTTTTAGTGGATTTCTACTTATTTTATTAAATATCATCTCCACCAAACAGGACAAGCTTGCATCTGTTATAGTTTTGGAGAAAAATGTGTTCATTTCATGTATGCGCGAAATGCCTTAAAAATGGCTTTAAAATGTATTTGGAGCATGGAGACGATTATCTCGGGATTGCAAGATAACCAAACAAAACTTTAGTGGATTTCTACTTATTTTATTAAATATCATCTCCACCAAACAGGACAAGCTTGCATCTGTTATAGTTTTGGAGAAAAATGTGTTCATTTCATGTATGCGCGAAATGCCTTAAAAATGGCTTTAAAATGGATTTGGAGCATGGAGACGATTATCTCGGGATTGCAAGATAACCAAACAAAACTTTTAGTGGATTTCTACTTATTTTATTAAATATCATCTCCACCAAACAGGACAAGCTTGCATGTGTTATAGTTTTGGAGAAAAATGTGTTCATTTCATGTATGCGCAAAATGCCTTAAAAATGGCTTTAAAATGGATTTGGAGCATGGAGACGATTATCTCAGGATGGCAATATAAACAAACGAAACTTTTAGTAGATTTCTACTTATTTTATTAAATATTATCTCCACCAAACAGGACAAGCTTGCATCTGTTATAGTTTTGGAGAAAAATGTGTTCATTTCATGTATGTGCGAAATGCCTTAAAAATGGCTTTAAAATGGATTTGGAGCATGGAGACGATTATCTCGGGATTGCAAGATAACCAAACAAAACTTTTAGTGGATTTCTACTTATTTTATTAAATATCATCTCCACCAAACAGGACAAGCTTGCATCTGTTATAGTTTTGGAGAAAAATGTGTTCATTTCATGTATGCGCGAAATGCCTTAAAAATGGCTTTAAAATGGATTTGGAGCATGGAGACGATTATCTCGGGATTGCAAGATAACCAAACAAAACTTTTAGTGGATTTCTACTTATTTTATTAAATATCATCTCCACCAAACAGGACAAGCTTGCATGTGTTATAGTTTTGGAGAAATATGTGTTCATTTCATGTATGCGCAAAATGCCTTTGAAATGGCTTTAAAATGGATTTGGAGCATGGAGACGATTATCTCAGGATGGCAATATAAACAAACGAAACTTTTAGTAGATTTCTACTTATTTTATTAAATATTATCTCCACCAAACAGGACAAGCTTGCATCTGTTATAGTTTTGGAGAAAAATGTGTTCATTTCATGTATGCGCGAAATGCCTTAAAAATGGCTTTAAAATGGATTTGGAGCATGGAGACGATTATCTCGGGATTGCAAGATAACCAAACAAAACTTTTAGTGGATTTCTACTTATTTTATTAAATATCATCTCACCAAACAGGACAAGCTTGCATCTGTTATAGTTTTGGAGAAAAATGTGTTCATTTCATGTATGCGCGAAATGCCTTAAAAATGGCTTTAAAATGGATTTGGAGCATGGAGACGATTATCTCGGGATTGCAAGATAACCAAACAAAACTTTTAGTGGATTTCTACTTATTTTATTAAATATCATCTCCACCAAACAGGACAAGCTTGCATCTGTTATAGTTTTGGAGAAAAATGTGTTCATTTCATGTATGCGCGAAATGCCTTAAAAATGGCTTTAAAATGGATTTGGAGCATGGAGACGATTATCTCGGGATTGCAAGATAACCAAACAAAACTTTTAGTGGATTTCTACTTATTTTATTAAATATCATCTCCACCAAACAGGACAAGCTTGCATCTGTTATAGTTTTGGAGAAAATGTGTTCATTTCATGTATGCGCGAAATGCCTTAAAAATGGCTTTCAAATGGATTTGGAGCATGGAGACGATTATCTCGGGATTGCAATATAACCAAACAAAACTTTTAGTGGATT